>NC_081345.1:23823077-23878586 GCF_029784015.1 Lycium ferocissimum | reverse complement strand
CCCCTTTAAAAGCAAAATAGGAATCTCCAATATGTTGTACCCTACTTTAACCCGGTCTAAATAGGGTATAACATTCCTTGTCTTTGAAAAGGAGAAGCGGAGGTACCAATAGGAGTGTCAACAACATTGGCGTCAGTGGTTTCGGTATTAACCAAGTTCTAAAATATCGGCGATTTTCGGGCTTCGAGAATGAGCCTAACTTCGATTTCACCGACACCGGCGCATAATCGATCTCGGTTTCATCGACAACCGAAGTAATATTATGGTGATACAACGTCAGGGAATTGCAATATCACCTATATGATGGCCCTCATTTCCAGTCATTAGTATCTCCATCTCCTTCACTGAAGATTCATTTGAAACGACAACAATGTCAGAAGAAGCTGAAAACTCAACTCGCCTTTTATGATGTCAAACTAGAGAGGAATCTTGTTCTGAGTCAGTACTCTCATCAATTAGCCTGAAGTCACTTTGCATACCTCCTATATTCTTGGGAACAACATCAGATGATTCTGCAGGAAATTGCTTTCTTAACTTCTTTTTCTTCAAGGCAGGCTCGTCAACAGCCTTGGACCCCCTAACTTCGGCATTAGATCTCTTACTGGTAAGAGATCTTATCTTTTCTAATGCCGACCTTTCATCACTCGGAAGGGCCAGTTGTTTCTTCACCACATGCTTCACCTTTTTCGAAGGACCTGAAAGAAATAAAATGGATGTAAGATAAACTCTTTCACCATAACAAAGCAACACAATTTTTTGATACCTCTACCCTTCGCGGAGGATTTATCCGGCTTCATGTCTTTAAGGGTTCGAATCCTCTTCAAAACGGCATATGCTCCCTAAGTCCGAACACTCGCCGAAGCTTAAATCACGGCTTCAGTAAACTCCCTCATGTTTGAAGGTTTAACCAAGCTAGGGTTGAAAGCTGTTAAACAAAGAAGAAGGGTAAGATGAAAAGAGTGAATAAAAAATGAATGAAGGAAATTAAGAAAAATTATAGCACCTCTCTGGTTCCACTTCTCCGGAAATGTACTAGCATCACTGCTCATCAATTGAGCAGTAGGAATAAAGACAAATTTATCAAACCAATGCCGATCATGGCCATCCTCGGGATCCTCAAACAATTTACTAGATCCCCGAGCTCTAAACATAATCATAGAGCCTCGGATAAAACGGATCGAGTTCAGATACAGAATATGATCAAGGGTAATATTTACTCCGGCAAGATGAGCAACATGCTCAAAGTAGTTGAAACAATCGCCAAACCCCGGGAGTAATTTGTGCCATACAACTTTTCAAACGACGGCAAAATTCATCTATTAACGGCGAAAGAGGCAAGGTAAAGCCGATAGTGAATGGATAGATGTACACCACAGAGTATCCGGGAAGATGAGTATTGCGAACATATCCTCTCCGGGAACTATGATGTCGAGATAACGATAGAACCAGTGGCACTTTTCGCGAATAGATTCAAGAGAATTCTTGGTGACACGAGAAGCAATTGAAGAAACTAAGGCCATCCTTTCCACGTCTAATTCCGAAATATCTCAGTCATCACCTTTCGGAAGAACAATCTTCAAATCAGTAGTATGAGGCGGATTTAGGATCACATTATCAATGTATGAAGAATTACGTATGAAGCAATCGTCTCCAATATCGAGAGTTGGTGAAGATCAGGTCCTAGAAGCAGCAACAACAGCAATGGCGTCGCCCATAAATTTTTTAGGAGGTGGTCTGCTCTTAGGTTTTTCAACGACTCCCACATTAGGAGGAAATGCATCAACAATAGCAGTCTTTTCTGGTGAAATATTTTGAGGGGAAGACATGGTCGAAGATCGAAGAAGTTAAAGAAGAAGAAGAAGAAGTAAAAAGATTCAAAATTGAGAAATTGAAACGAGAGTGGGAAGTGGAGAATGAGAGGGAAAATTTTGCTTTTATAGAGGAATCATCATTACCTCGGGAAACGACGAAAAAATGAAGGGCATGCTAACGGCCACGCGTGCCACGTCTGACTTCGTCATTAAAGCAAGTCTTTTCAACTTTCTTCGTTACGCCACATAATCATCACGATTAGTGGCCCACGATCTAACATCGGTTACTGCGCTTTATATTCCACAGCGAAACGGTTTGAATATCTGACCAAAGAAAGATTGATGCAAATCGGCAAGACAATTTTTTGGGAACATCCTTGTGATGAACCTGAAAAATTGAGGGACTATTTGTATGGTTAAAAATCTAAATTGCAAAAATAAGTCTGGTAAACCACAAAAGAAGATTAACGGTGATACCGACAAAACGGTAACAGCGCAACACCGACAGATTGGCATTAGGCAGAATGCCGTGACGAGAAGAAGTCAAGCCAGAAGATTCTGACGATACATGGAAAAAAGAAATAAATGCTAATTATTACCCAAAACGGAAAGCGAGAATCGAGGCATTTACTACCCAGCTTTAATTGCACATTTATTGACGACCGCTACGCCCTAACGGGAAGACTCACCCAATAGCCTATAAATGGGAAATCAATTGTATTGTATGGCATCGAACACTCATTAAGAAATACATTACTTTTACTCTTGCTCACTGTCTTTTTCTCACTGTTCTTACTCATGTTATCATAATATTGTATTCCCAGAAGATCATTACTAAGGAAGATTTAATTACGTCTCATCACAAAGTAGCATAAGTTTCCTTCACCTTTTATTATTTAATTCAATTATTCATGTATTCATACTATTTAGCTTGTACGAGTGAAATCACCTTTATCAAATTACTACCAACTGTGGTTAACCTTATTTAACTTTTAATACGAATTTAACTAATTGGGAAAAGTACAATTTTTTACTCAAACAGTCATAAAACTAAAAAAAAAAAATTGTAAAGAGCCAAATAACTATTTCTCCTGAGAGGCACCATATTTTTGGAAATTTTGAGTGCTAGACGAAATGTGTATGACGATATCCCCACTTTGGAATCTATGTACCTTAAAAATGAAAAGGTCAACCTTGGGGCTATTATTATAGTTATAAGTGGTCAAAAACTGCAATAGTAAAAACGAAAAATGGACATATTTACCCCTGTACTTTCACAAATAAGCTATATTCCCTTATATTTTTTTTGATATATTTGCCCTTGTACTCTAAAAAAGGGTCATATTCACCCCTACTCCGTTAAATCCCCATGTCCCCACATAAAATTACATACGCCAATATGGCATTTTATTTTCCCAAATTAAATCTGATTATCATTTAAATCATTTTAACCCGCCCACTCAATTAAACCCTACCACTAACCAAAATAAACCCAAATGGCAAATCTTTTATTTCTTAATTAGCACAATATATATCTTGACTAATTAAACTCAATATAGTTTTGTTTTCTGCTGTCACAGACACAATTGTATATATTGCAGGGGCAAGAATATATTAGCAGCACAAGTAGCATTAAACATGATATCCGGTTATCCACCAACTAAATACATTTAAAAAAAAAAAAAAAAAAACTACCAAACACCATAATTTGCCGGAAAATCCATGTCGGCATGGTACAAATATTGTTCTCAAGGTAGAGATGATTGCATTCCTTATTCTACGTACTTATAATGAAAAAAAATAGGGAGAATAAATTATTGAAGCAAATAAGACTGATCTTTTTTGACTATTGTCAACTTGACCATTTAAATGTATGATGTCGAGTTTAGAACTTCCCTCGACTGTCTTAGATATTTCCAAATTCAGAAGTTCTAACAAATATTAATTTTAATGGATCGGGCAAAAGAATTTAGATGAGGGAGTAGATTTAGTTGAAAAAAAAGTGTAACCTAAGAAAATTTAGGTGGGGATATTGGATTTAACCGATGAGGGGTAAATATGGCTCTAAAGTTGGATGTCAAGGATAAATATGACCTTAAAGTTGGATGACAAGTCCAAATATATCAAAAAAATATAACGAAGGATAAATATAGCTTATTTGTGAGAGTACAAGTGCAAAGAACCCGCGACTTTTGTAGGACAAAAAAAAAAAAAAGTTAAACCAAACTAATACAAAAAAAAAAAAAAAAAAAGACATAAATAGTATTCACGCACTAATTTAGTGCGTGAAAGGACCAAACTGCAAAAATAACAGTTTGGCCTTTCACGCACAAAATTTGTGCGTGAATGAGGCTCTTCATTTTGTAAGATATTTGTCTCTTCTTTGCACTCTTTCCTTCATTTTCTTCTTCTTATTAATTGCTTTTCTTCCTCTTTTTTTTTTTTTTTTTTTTAAGTTGAGAATCAAAGAATATTGAAAACACATATAGATTTTTTGACGCAGTGCACCTTTTATTCTTTTTTAATTCTTCTTTCGTTTTCCCCGTTATTATTCTCGCTTAGGATCTTGGTCTATCTAATATCGTTTGATTTATCTTTCTCTGTTTCACTGTGTATAGTTCATTTTGGGGTCCGGAACCAAAATGACTCAATAAAAAATCAAGTGAGCCAAAATACCCCAATAAAAAAAAAAGTCACGGAGACGGAGCCGTTAACTACTTTAGCGCAGTATTTTACTACGCTAAAGAATTTTTTTTTTTTTTGCATACTAGCACTGAAGAAAAAAAATTTGGTAAACTTTTTTTTTTTTTTTTTTTTAAAAACTTAGTGTTTTTTTCATACTTTGACCAACGATTAGTCGTGTGTCAAGATTCCAAAACGTTAATATTTTATATAGAACCTGATATTTTTTTCTGCATACAATAATGTAGGCACAATACATCAAGGATACATAGACGTTCGGATAGTCATTTTAGGGGTTGAAAAGGTACCCGAAATAAGTTTTGTTTGAAAAAACTTAGTGTTTTTTTCCATACTTTGACCAACGATTAATCGTGTGTCAAGACTAAACGTCAATATTTTATATAAAACCCGATATTTTTTTCTCGCGTACAATAATGTAGGCCCAATACATCAAGGATACATAGACGTTTCTGGATAGTCATTTTAGGGTTGAAAAGGTGCCCGAAGTAAGTTTTGTTTGAAAAAACTTAGTGTTTTTTTTCCATATTTTGACCAACGATTAGTCGTGTGTCAAGATCCGAAACGTCAATATTTTATATAGAACTCGATATTTTTTCTCGTACAATAATGTAGGCCCAATACATCAAGGATACATAGACGTTCTGATAGTCATTTTATGGGTTGAAAAGGTGCCCGAAGTAAGTTTTGTTTAAGGTTTAAGTGTTTTATTTTTTAAGGTTTTGATTTAAGCGTATTATTTTTTAATCAAGACATAACTTTATTTTGAATATAAATCTAATTCTAAAAAATATAAGGTGAAAAACTAGTTGTAAAGTGGTCAAACTTTAGATGGTCATAACTTTGCGCTTGGTCAAAGTATGAAAACACTAAGTTTTTTTCAAACAAAACTTACTTCGGCACCTTTTCAACCCCTAAAACGACTATCCGAACGTCTATGTATCCTTGAAGTATTGGGCCTACATTATTGTACGCAAAAAAATATCAAAGTTCTATATAAAATATTGACGTTTCGGAGTCTTGGCACACGACTAATCGTTGGTCAAAGTATGAAAACACTAAGTTTTTTCAAACAAAAACTTACTTCGGCACCTTTTCAACCCCTAAAATGACTATCCGAACGTCTATGTATCCTTATGTATCGGGCCTACATTATTGTACGCAAAAATATCGTTCTATATAAAATATTAACGTTTTGGAATCTTGACACACGACTAATCGTTGGTCAAAGTATGAAAAAAACACTAAGTTTTTTTTAAAAAAAAAAAAAAAGTTTACCAAATTTTTTTTCTTCAGTGCTAGTATGCAAAAAAAAAAAAAAAAATTCTTTAGCGTAGTAAAATACTGCGCTAAAGTAGTTAACGGCTCCGTCTCCGTAACTTTTTTTTTATTGGGGTATTTTGGTTCACTTGATTTTTTATTGAGTCATTTTGGTTCCGGACCCCAAAATGAACTATACACAGTGAAACAGAGAAAGATAAATCAAACAAAGTATTAGATAGACCAAGATCCTAGCAGAATAATAACAGGAAAACAGAAAGAAGAATTAAAAAAGAATAAAAGGTGCACCGTCAAAAAATCTATATGTGTTTTCAATATTCTTTGATTCTCAACTTAAAAAAAAAAAAGGACCCATTTATTTGTTCACTATAAAAAAAAAAATAATAAAAAAAAAAGAGGAAGAAAAGCAATTAATAAGAAGAAGAAAATGAAGGAAAGAGTGCAAAGAAGAGACAAATATGTGACAAAATGAAGAGTTCATTCACGCACAAATTTTATGCGCGAAAAGGCCAAACCGTTATTTTTGCGGTTGTCCTTTTCACGCACTAAATTAGTGCGTGAATACTATTTATGTCTTTTTTTTTTTTTTTTGTATTAGTTTGGTTTAACTTTTTTTTTTTTTTGTCCTACAAAAGTCGCGGGTTCTAAGTGCAAATCTGACCTTTTTCCGTATTAAAAGCTTCATACATTTGGAAGCAATAGGAAAAAATGTTTTCAGAAGTTCATTAAACCCGCTTCTATGACTCAATAATAATAAAAGGGTCAATTACTGCCATTTTTCCTTTCAAGAAAATGGATATTCTCAAAGGTTTAACTCCATCGCTATCAGTTTCTCATATATTATATTTAACTAGTTAGATAGTCGAGAATGTGACACGGCTCACCAATGACTTCTTACATATATAAGGATCGCAACTCAATATTTCCAGCATTTTTTTGTGCATCATGAATGTGTTTACAACATTTCTCCTATTTAACATACTACTACTATACTATAATTATATATATCCATTACTCCTAGAGAAAAGAAAAAGAAAGAGAATAAGATGTATAATCAAGCTTTTAACGAAGAAATAAGTATGGTTGAGTAGTAACGGAAAAAAACAAAGCAGCTTGTCCAAAAAATAAGTGCTTTTAGGGGTCGTTTGGTAGCTGGACAAGAGGTAAGTTATTCATGTATTAATTTCTGCATTAACTTATACCACATTTGGTAGCTAGTAAAGAGACACCTTATTCATGTATTAATTTCTGCATACTTATACAACGTTTGGTAGTGAGTTAGGAAGTAAGTTTTTCATGTACAAAATTAGTAGTGAGTTAGGAAGTAAGTTTTTCATGTACAAAATTAGTACGACGTTTGGTTTGCAATTTAGAAACCCGCATAACTAATATATGTATAATTATGAGGGAATCTATGTATTATTTTATACGGGTAGAAGATGGAATAACTAATACATGATTAAAAATCTGAAATGACAATATAATATTACTCTTATCACTCCCCACTAGAATACTTTCCTTTTCCAAACAATTTTTTTTTAATATATTTTAATATAATATTTTCACCTTCTGGCATTATACTGGGTATGTTATTGTTGTTGTATTCTACTGTAATATTTCATAAAAATATTTTTATTCTAAACAAATATTTTAATTTTAAAAAGTATATAATATTTATTAAATTTTAATATAACAAACCAACATCCAAAGAAATAATTTATACATAACTAAACTCTGCATAACTAATACCTGCATAATTAATACATGCATTACTAAAACCTACATTACTAATATCTGCATAATCGTAACTAGCTACCAAACGACCCCTTAGTTTTTATGACAAGATTATCAATAAATGACGGACCAAAAGTGTAACTATCCCAAAACAAAATTAACAGATGTTTGCAATGCGACAAATTGCATCGTTTCTTTCCCACCTAGTTAGCAACAAAATAAAAAAAAAATCAAATTAGACAACAATACGAGTAAACATGAGATTAATGTAATTAATTACTCCCTTCGTTCACTTTTACTTGTCCACTATACATCCCTTAAGAAATAATATATGAAGTGCTTAATTTACCAATGCTATCCATATTAATTGGTGCATATTTTTAATGAATTTGAAAGATGATTTGAAATGGGTAATTAATACTATGGGTAAAACAGAAAAAAATTTGTTTTATCTTGATATGCTCAAAGTAAAAATTTATTTTTAGAATACTAGACAAATAAAAGTGAACGAAGGAGTAGAACTCAATTGTAATGAGATTCAAACTTTGACATTATTCACAATTGAGTTGTTCCCCGAAGACGCTCAATCGCAAAAGTCTAGAGAAAAGAGAAGTCAATCCGCATTTTGGGCTTCTCATGCTTTATTTTTGCGCGGATTGTCCTTCATGCGGACTGGTCTTTAATTTTTGCCCCTGCTTCTTATTTAATGAAAATTTATGGGCTAAAGTATGCTTATTCATTGGTCTACGAAACTAGAGATTCTGGGTTCGATCTCCAAAGAGAGGCAATGAATTCGCTGTTTTCTTACCAAAAAAACATAAAAATCGCAAGGCATAAGTTTAGAGAACATTTGCCTTGTTCGGCACAAGTTGTGTAGTAACTAGTTCGCAAGCCACAAGTTTATAGAAACTTTGCCTTGTCCGACATAATTTCTATAGGGATTAAATTTTCCGGCATAAGTTGTGCAGTGCCGAGCGAATTAGTTACTACACAACTTATGCCGGAAAATTTAATTCCTACAAAAATTATGCCGGATAAGGCAAAATTTCTATAAACTTATGTCTTGCAAAATTAGATGGATAGCCCAATTTTTTATCTTTTTTCAATGTCAAGGGTGTTTTGGCCACTTTTTTATTACCTAAAGTGCCGGCGGACAAAAATTAAAGACCAGCGATTTGAGGGACAAAAATTAAAGACCACCCCAAGATGCGTCCCCCCAAGTCCCAATGAGATACTTCGATGGGTCTCTTTAGGAGCCAAATACTTGACGGTGAGTAGTCCAGTTAGTTCGGGCCTAGTCCAAACAACGAGCAATTACCACTAAATAGCGAACTATCAACTGTTGTTTCTTGGAAAATTAAGTTTTTATTTCTTCTTAGGGCAGCATAACTTTTCAAAGTTTATCATAATGCAAACTTTTGCATTTCTATCTTACAGATTTTAATTGTTTTTTTTTTCTGTACTTTTCTTTCACAATCTTCCTTTTGTTGCGCTTTCAAAATAATTTTATTTTAAAAAAATAGATAAATAATTACAAAAGAGTTGCAGTTAAGTTTGAGATTAAATACACTCACATGGAGTATGGCATATCACTGACAACTGAACCTCCATTGCTCTAGCATAGCCTCAAACTAACTATTCAGACCAAGGTTCACAATAATATCAAACATATTCTTTTGATTACTCACTTCGTATGTCGAGTATTTGCTTTGAGTCTCATTAATATAGATTCACGCCGAAAAATTCACTTTGAAGAAGTAAAGTGTTCTCTATCAAAGGCGACTTCAATTCTATAGCTTGATATCAAAATCTCTGGTTAAAGATCGAGAGGTACTTAATTACCAACTCATCACAACCTTTTGTGTGGTACCAATGTCAAACATCTGATCAGCTACTTTGTTTACAATACAAAAAGTAACCATAACTTTAAGCTACAATATAGTAAACATAAAGTTTTGAAAATCAAACGAGAATCAGTAATTAACTTAACCTTATTATTAAGTACTCGATAGAGGAAACATGCAAACATCAAGCAAAATGGAATAAATACAAAAGTGAATCCAGTACGACAAAAACCAATTGTGAATCAGCAATTAATCTCGTCCATCACTTATTAAGAGCCCGTTTGGATTAGCTTATAGCTTAAAATTTGTTTGAACTATAAAAAAAAATAAGTTGTAGTCCAACTTATTTTTTTTAGGCTTATAAGTTCGTTTTAACTTTATAAAGCCGCTTTTAGATAAACTAAGTTAAATGGGTCCAATTATTTTTTTGATATTTTAAGACAAATGATTTTAAATAAACACTCAAAAAAAAAAAAAATTTTTATAAGCCCAATCCAAACGGGCTCTAAGTCATTATATACATATTCAAATTCGACTATATAAGAATTACTCCACCTTATTGTAATGCTCATTTCAACCATAAATAGTCATAGTAAGATCTGATTCCTAAATATAAATGGAATAAACAATTTTTAGCAATTTGTTTTTAGGTTGAAATGAATAAATAATATCAAACAAAATGACAAATCACACTCTTTATCTAACAAAGCCCTATCGGCCCACTCCTATTTCTCACTCGTTTTACTCATTTTCTTTCTTTTCTCCCGGTTAGGGGTTTGAAGTACAAGAGAGTTTCGTATATTGACCTGAATAATAGCCTGTTTGGCCAAACTTTTATAAACATCTTATTTTAAAAAGTACTTTTTTCAAAAGATTTTCAAAAACGTACTTTTCGCTAAAAGTTTGCCATGTTTAACCAATTAATTTAAAAAAGATTTTTGAAAGAATAATTAGTGTTTGGACAAGCTTTTAAAGAGTGCTTCTATGTGTATTTATCTCAAAAGTATTCAAAAAAGTGTTTTTGGGCAAAAACTATTTTTTTTAGCTTCTGAAAAACTGCTTCTGTTACTCTCCAAAAACACTTATTTTCTCACAAAAGCTTGGCCAAACACTTCACTTTTTCTAAATAAGCACTTATTGAAAAAATAAGTACTTTTGGGGAAAAAATAAGCTTGGTCAAACAGGATATAAGTCTAAATCGAAAAATATTTTATACCAAAATATATTTAAACTATCCTTTTTATACAAATTAATCTAACGGGAAAAATAAAATATGGATGTCACATATCATACCTTACTAATTTAAAAAAATGGAACTCATGCTTATCTTCATTTGCATTCATTAACTTCAAAATTTAAACATGCATATCAGTTGAAATATTGATGCATGCTTGTACTTTCAATTAATTTGTAGAATTTTTAATATTCACACAAAACTTTTTTTTTTTTTAAACACAAGATCTTCACTTACTTCAATACCAATTCTAATCGGGATACTCAGGAAAATCATAATTCGTGAGAATGTGTAACCCACGGTAAAGTACATAGAGCATGCAATATTCCAAAAAGGTTATGAACATCTTTTTCTCTGTCTCTCGTTCTTTTCTCTCACTCTCTCTCTCACTCACACACACAAAATATGTCAGTGATTGTGAAAGATGCCGGTAACCTTTTGTGAAACTATTTTGAGAAAGTTGCCGGCGACATCATTTTCTCGCCGGCGACATCGTTTTACTCGACGGATTATGATTTATGATTTTAATTGTACAGCGACATCCTTTTTTCTCACCGGCGACATTGTTTTACTCGCCCGCTACATTGTTTGTTCGCCGGCGACATCATTTTCTCGCCGGAGATATGACTATTTAGTGGAACTCAAATTTCATTTGTCATCTTCTCCTCTTCCTCTTCTATTTCTTCCTCTTTTATTTTCACAAGCACTAAGCCCCTTCTCTTTTTCCTTCTTCCTCCTCCAACTCATTAACCCCATGTCTCTAACCCGCAAGGGAGCTTATTTTTGGTGATTTAGATATTTTCATCATGTGTGTGATATTGGAAACAGGTCAGCATTAACAGTCTCCAAGCATAGCAAAAAAATCAAAGATTCACCTCCACATTAGCAGCCCACCACTAAAGATACACCTAACTGGTCCAAATGTATTTTTTTTACAAAAAATCAATGCCAAGAGTGGCTTTTACTCCTTTTCATGTGCATTTGTTCTACAAAAAACAACCTAGTAAGGACTCGTCCAAAAAATCCAAAGTAAATTCACTGACCAGATGGTGCCCCTGCCACAAAGTCACCTTGGGGCTCTTCCAGAGAATCCAACAAATAATCATCATGCTCATGCCCAATCGTCCCTTCATTTAGCTCAAAGTTAAATGGAGCCCCTTGCCAAGGAGTAAAAGCAGAAATGGACACCAATTGTCCAGCTGCTGTCCCTCCACCCCGATTCATGCTGTCAGTTGTAGACACAACATTTCTTGGAGTCTCTTGGAAAGAAGAAACAACATATACTAATAGTTGTTCGTCATTTGAATTGCTGGATGCCCCTTGCTAAGGAGTAAAAGCAGAAATGGGCACCAATGGTCCAGTTGTTGTTCCTCCACCCTGATTCATGCTACCAGTTGTAGACACAACATTTCTTGGAGTCTCTTGGAAAAAAGAAACAACAAATACTAATGGTTGTTCGGAAGCATTTGAGCGGCTGGATTCTCCAATTTTCAACTTCTTTGAGTGTGAAGAAACATTGACACCAAAAGAGATCTACTCATAAGCCGACTCCGTAACTTTGACACAGTGTTCTTCGAAGCTACAAGCAATTGAACAAGAAATATTTAGAACAAAGAACAATTAATATAATCAATAGATCTTATGAAATTGAGACAATAATAGCATACCTCGTAAAAGAAAAGCAAGCATCTTGTCACGGTCGGGGATTACTAGAAAGAGTTTGATCCATTAATAAAAAAACCTCTTTAGAAACACCTAAATCTACCCCTTTAAATGAATCTATTTTTCGATCCTCTAAATCATGTCTCACAATATCAAGATGAAAAAACAAAATAAGGGGTACCAAACAACTCCTTCACGTGTTGATCACTGTCTATTTTCAAGGTAGGTTCATTACGTTGATAAAGCGCAAATATATCAAATTAAAAACAAAATCCCACTCAAACTTCTTAGCAATGGCTACCCTCAACTCTTCAATTTGAAAATGAGTTTCAAATTGAAAAGGACAGATGCCCTTTAGATTACAAAGTGTTGCAATGACCACTATGTTATTGGACTCACCCATAGAAACCCCACCTACCACAAAAATAAAGTTAAGAATGGTTATATGGTAAATAAAGGTTAAAGAAAGACCAGTGAAAACATAACAAATGGCTACACTTACCACGCGAACTAGGGACTGAATTGTAAGATGTTAATTGCTGTTTATCTTTTCTTGTCAAATGTTCTTCACTTACTTGAAGTGAAGACACCAACGAAGGCCCAACGTGCTGATACAACTGTGAAAAGCATAACAATTGAAAATTAGAACTAGTAATTATAGACTATTAAGTGGATTACAAAAACTAAAACTTCAACAAGGAAATAAAATTTTGAAAATACAACATGCCTCAGCAAACCAGTGCTTGAAGGTGTAATTAGAAGTTGTGTAGCCAACTCCCTGCGAAAGGAAACAAATTCAGCTGTAAATTAAAGTTTCGTTTTTATATGGAAACAAAGTCATTTTTGTTGCAAGTGCTTTACCTGCAGTTCTAACGAGTTCAAGAACACCAATATAGATTGTTGGTGAAGAAAGGTTGAAAAGGGGCAATAACTTGGAGGCTTCAATACCATTAGCCTTTTCCAATTCATAAAGTAGAAAACAAGAATTTTCTGATGAGTCCTTCCTATACTTATCGAGTTGGGGAGCTGATGGAATACAGGCGTATGCAACGGAAGCAAATAGCCAGAATTGAACTTGTATGTAATATAGACAACACATAATCAAAGATTTTAATCAAACATAAAATCGATACTTATCTCTTAGAGCGTGACCGCGGCTGCAATTCGAAACTTCAAGCACGAGCAAAAACTGTCCACGTGTTCATCCTTCAGTTCCACAATCTTCTGCTGTGTAACCCGAATAATACCATAATTTGCGAAATTTGTGTGAGCGAGTTTCTATGGAAAGTTGAAGAAACTTTTAAAACCCCAGATTTAGGGTTTTCACCCTTTTGCAAAACCTGTTGCGCCTTTAGTTTCCACAAAGAAATAATATATTTCATTTAATTCTTTATTATTCGGGCATAGCAGGGACCACAAAATTTAATTAACGAGGCTTCTTATTATGGAATTAGTTCAAAAAATCTGAATTAATCCTACCATAATAAATTACGAATTATTCCACTAAAAAATCGTAACTGCACTCCTCAGTTCAATTTCGAAATCATACATTAAAACTTATTTAACTCCCCACGTTAAGATTACGGATACCAATCAATTAAATTAAATTACTGATAATTTAATTCATTGACTAATTGAATCCTTTATATTTCTGCTTAACTTACATCATGTGACGATACAAAATCCACTCGCAGGGTTTTCATACGAGACTTATAAGCATCCATAAAGGGGTATCATCAATCTCAAAGTCGAGACATGGATTCTTTCAACTAATTATTATTTCACAAATGTAATTTGCCATTATCCAATTTACCAGAAATACATAGACCCGCAATTGAGTCGTACCTTTTAATAAATCAAAATAATGAACAAATCACATTGATCATAATAATTATATTAAGATTAAGAGTATAAATACATTTAATGAACTAGAGAATTTGTTTTATATATTCATTACAAAAATA
Source organism: Lycium ferocissimum (assembly GCF_029784015.1). Classification (NCBI taxonomy): domain Eukaryota; kingdom Viridiplantae; phylum Streptophyta; class Magnoliopsida; order Solanales; family Solanaceae; genus Lycium; species Lycium ferocissimum. The sequence continues at coordinate 23,864,356 of NC_081345.1, read as the reverse complement.
CTTATCTCTACTTGGTCCGTTCAAAGACATACAAAATGTACTAGCACAAGAAGACGGAACTATACCGTTCCCATAATGAAGATACATTATACTAATCTTGTGCTACAATCATACCGATGGCTTTGTCCAATTTCTATCTTAGATTGTAAACATAAATTTTATACTTATAAGAACCGACGATTTAATCTTCCGTGTATAAGCTAAACTCTATACACTAAATCATCTACCGTATAAGTAAAGCGACACACATACTTAGTACATACGATCTATTTAACTCTTTATTAAACAATGAATAAATAATTGTTCTATAATAAATATTATATCCAAACACATGGTTAATAGTATATATCCCAACAATAGAAGCCTTATTAGCCAAATTTTTTGGTATTAGATTTTCAGATGAGCCCTTCCTATACTAATGGAGTTGGGGAGCCTCCCCACAAGCTATTGTGTAAGGAGTATTGGTAGCAGAAAACATGCTACCATCATCTTCTAATGGAATCCAAATTTGAAGTAGAGTATCTTGACTGCTCAGAGAATTAGATCCAAAATATAGACTAACTAACGTGGATTGCATTAGAAACTGCTTTCACAAAACAAAATAAAAGGAAAAAGATATAGAAATATCAGACAAAGTGCTTGAAATATGCGGCAACACAAAGACACAAAAAAAGGGTATCCTACTCAAAGTAGAATCAAAATTTTACCAAATCAATCTAGAAAATTCAAAATCCAGAAGCAATCTACAAAATTGAAAATCCAGAAGCAAAACTTAGCAACCTTGAAAATTCAAAATAAAGAAGCAAAATATAAAGCATTAATAGACATTTTATATAGGAGGAAAGGAGACTGGAGAGGCGTGATTCTTGGAAGAATCAGATCTTTTGGGGAAGATACACTAATAAAGGAGTGATTTTTAAGAGAGGAGATGGAGGGGCGTAATTCTTTGGAACTATCGAAGGACCTCTCATCTTCCATCTCAAAATAAATGCTAAACTCTCGCTCAATATTTATGGATTAGATAATTATGGAAGATTTAAATGCCTTCTCTCCTATTCAACCTCTAAAATTTCTCCAGTAATTGCATCATTAATTATCTCCAAAATATGCTTCCAGTTACGTGCGCTCGCTACTAGATTCTTGTATACACTGTCATACAAAAATATAAATATATATGATTTAAATACAAAAAACACAATATGTATATACTATCATACAACAAAATTACAATTTTGTATCGCCTTGTATTCTAAAAAATTGTGGTGAAATTGTCAAATTTGAATGCTAAATTGAGTAAGTCAACGGGCCTAGAAATAGGGGATATTTTTGGCAAGGATTTCGACCAAATTTGTGTAGTAGTCGGTCGCTGGAAGTTTTCTTCACCCCGAATTTATATTTTTGGTAATCAAATTATTGATATTTTATGTAAAACTAATTTAGGTAGTATAGGTAAATAAGGCTCTAATATTACACGTACAGTATATGTCAAACCTAGACTATCAAACGAAATCTTATTCTCTGTCTCTGTTCTTCTCTCTCACTCTCTCACTCACACAAACACACAAAATGGAAATCAAAAAATTGTTACTCGACGGCGACATTCTTGCCGGAAATTAGAACTATTTTGCATAAAAAAAAAAATTAAAAAAAAAAGTTGTCAAACTCTATCTCTCTCACGCACACAAAATATGATCAATGTGGAGAAACAAGCAGAGGACAGTATTAATGTGGAGAAGCATAGTGTGAAGTATCAATGTGGAGAAGCAAGCAGGTGAAGGAGAATAATTTGAAAATCTTACTTGCAGCAGCTTCACGAATGCGGATTGTCCGCTCCATTTGGGAAAGAAATGTTTAATGCTTCTCTTCCTAGTTATATGCAGAATATATAGGTGTTGGTTGTGTTTGCATCAACTCTGTTTTGTGGAACTCAAATTTCATTTTATCAAATTAAATTTCGTTTGTCATCTTCACCTCCTCTTCTTGTTCCTTTTTATTTTAATTTCACTAGCACTAACCCCCTTCTCTTTTTCCTTCTTCACCTCAACCTCCAACCTCATTGACCCCAAGTCCCCAACCCGCAAGGGATCTTATTCTTGATGATTTAGATATTTTTCATCATGTGTGTGAGATTGGAAAAAAGGTGGGCTTGCATATTGGAGAAGGGTGTTGGGATTTGTAAATTGATTTTAAGTTTTGTTTAATTGGTTCATAAACAAAACAAAAATGCCATGTCAACAAATCTAAATTAATTTTTTGCGCTCAAATTTGTGTGAGAAACACAACATTTGCCATATCAGCATAAAAAGTTTAATAGGTACAGTTTCTATATATGTCAGGTGTTTGATAGGTCATATGTATGAAAAATTTGGGAGACCATATATGTTTTCGCGTTTTTTCTAATATTAGTAAAAATTAATTTCTTGATAGTGCAAATTTCTGTTCTATCACTAGTACCAATTCTTATTTTAACTTTTCCTTTGGTTATGAATAAACCCGACATTTTACATTTTCAGTGTTGGATACTTTGTATAGTTATTTGGTGAAGGATAGTAGTAAAGAATAAGAAAGTATACTAGAGGAATCATGCCTTTGGAGAATGTAAAATTCTCTGGTGATTTCATAAATTAACAATATGAAGTGCACCACATTTAGAAGAGTAATACAAATAAAAACAAGCAATTATGAGTTATCTATTCTCCAGAAAACCAGAACAACAAGTGCTTTTGGAAGGTATCAGTAGTTTTTCATTCTGACAAAGTGCATCTAAATTATCCAAGAAAAAATCTGAACACATTTCTAGTTATGCTGATCTCTTCATTGGATTATTTATTTATGACAAGGCAAATTAACCGCAGGGCAAGCTCCTTAAAGCATAATTGTTATTGTCATTATGACCTTTCAAGATTTTAACCAAATAATGGTATATTAGGGACAAACTGATTGATGAGACAAGTCATCGTTTGTATGTACGTTGCTCGTTTCATAGGGTCTCCGATACTCTTTGAAATTCACTATCTTTCAATACGGGCTTTCAACATTCTAATATAGCAATATCTTAGTGTTGAGTGGTACGCTGCATCATATTGCCTCAGCGTAATACAAGACACACACACAACAAATTCAGCGGTTATAGGGAACTCATCATATCAATATATCTTCGAAGTGATTTACCCTGATCTCTAGTGAGACTGAAAGGCATCCTTTTGGGAGAACTTTTTATTTTTTCTTAGCAAATCAAGACAATTTCAATTACAATGCCTGCAAATCCTTCGGACATGTACCATTTTTTCTTGATAAGGCCTTCAAACGTATCCGATATACTATTAAACGTTGTTCTTGATATTTTTTTTAGTCAAATTATTCACATAGGTGAAGATCTAAATAAAAGTAAATAAAAGAAACGGATCTTCCAAACGCCTACTTAAAGAACTATCTCAGTTAAAAAAAATTTGTAAATAAGTCACTTGAAGATAGTCAAAACATTACAGTCAAAAACATTATATATAAGGCAAATAACACGAGCACTGTAACTTAATATTATGTCTTTTAACTAGTTAACAAAACTAAAGCGTGGCAGGGCAAGGCGGGTTCGAATTTTTGCGAGTTAAGCGAAATTTAGAAGGCATTTACCTGATTTGAAGACCCAAAATATTTTCGTATTTCAATTCTAACAGACCTAGCCGACCCTTGCAAAGCTGTCATCCCACTATCTATTGTGTAGTGACTAACAATTAACGATTTAACACTACCTAGGTAGGTTGTGGCGGAGGATGAAAATATTATTATACTTACAGTTATCAATGTGAGCAGTACATAAACCTTTTCTTCTATACACTTGCATATTACTAGGAAAACAGGATCAAATAGTTAACATGTTGGCCAATTACTAGAGTTTCCTATTATCAGATGAGAATGAATTCGAAAACTTTAAATTTAATCTAGAATTAGGTTCTTGAATGATGTCATAATTAATTTGTACCGTGTAATGTATAGAAGAGAAGCATAAATGTATATATTTTGATAAACGGCAAAGGGTCATATATACGCCTGTACTATCCCGAAATTGCACGTATCCCCCATTTGTTTTTTCGAGGACATATACCCCCGCCGTTAACATTTTGGTCATATATACCCCTGCATCTAACAACCCATTTAACGGGGACACGTGGCACGATCTCAACAGCTCCAATCATTTTCTTTTTTATTTAATCTAATTTACCATTAAAAAATTGTTTTAAACCAGAAAGGGGCTATTTCTTAAAAATGTGGCTATTTTTGAAATTCAACAAAGAGTATTTGAAGTTAAATTGAAAAAAGATATTTGAAACTTGAAACTATATATATATGTTTAGATATGGAAACAGAGTTGAAGTTTTGTGAGCGAATTTTTTTTTTTTTTTTTTTCAAAAACTTGTGAATCAAGTTTTTTAAGCTTCAAATTCTATATTTCAAGTTTTGAAGATAAATTAATGAACAGGTTTGACAAACCAAACACTTATTATTTGGAATAATTGCTGCTCCCAAACGCACACGCAGGTATACGCGGTCGTACAAGTAATATGGTGATTTTAGAAATCGGATGTCGAACCCACATGGACTTATGATTAACCGTCAACTAAATTAAACGATCCGAATTATCTACACAAGAGAATAAATCTGAAGGCTGTTTTTATAAACTAACTAAAATAAAAAGAAAACAAATAATGAACTTCAACCAAGGAAGAACGGGTTTTTATATTATCGATGAGACGAAATCGATCTAGGGCTATGGGCTATCTAACAATCACATTGTATTCTTCAATTGATTCAACTTCTTAATTTATCTAGTTTACTGATTGACAGGGTTGATGTTACGACTACGAATCTCTCGAGTCCTCTAGCCGCCTATTTGTATTACTTTCACGCCTATACTTTTATGGTCATGAACCTTAACACAAATGTATTTATATTTCCTTTATATCAACCAAGCAAGGCGAACTAGGTATATCTCTATCCTAGACGCAAAGTCGCTCCCCGATGCCCAGGGTTGAGATCTTGCTTTATTTAACCTTATTGCTATCTCAGTATTCCTCTCTCGAGTTCAATCTAAGAATCAAAAATAGTATTCGATGGTTGATCAGACAATTAAATAATTAAGCACAGGATTAAATAAATAAACCAATACGATGGACTAATTAATTGACATCAATATTCGAATAACAACGTTCATGAAAGAACCATAACCCTAGAACGAGAAGTTTAGCTCCACATAGACATGGAGGAAAAGCAACAAATTATCCAAAGAAAATATAAAACCTTGTAGTAAGGAGAAGAAAAGATAAAACCCAATAAACTCCGGCCTCCACGACGGCTCCTAGCTCTCTCTAGGTCCAAAGTTGTGTAAATTCGTGCAAAAGGTCTTTTTATAATGTTGGGAAATAATCATCCAAAGCCCATTAAAAATGGGTCTAAAAATTGACACAAGTGCATTTTGATCCAAGTAGCTTGCTAAGCTTCCCCTAAAACTTGACAGGGCCTCGCTTTGAGCCAAGCTCAACGAGGTCCATGTGGTATTTTACACTTAGACGAATTCTAGAACTTTTGCATTTTTAAACACCCACCTCGCTGAGCGAGGTCCGTCGCTTTCTCAGGCCTCGCTTTGGGCTAAGCTCGATGGTCATTGGCACGTTTTGCATTTAGTTGATTTCTTTCCAAGTTTCCACGATTGTTCCTCTTCAAAACTAACAAATTCCACGTCCAACTTCATTTTTCGTTCGAATCACCATGTTTTCTACGTAAAGTATATACCTAATTGCAACAAATACACTCATATTAGTTCGTAATGCAAGATTAACGATTAGTTAGGTGTATTTAGCTTAATTCGTCCTCTAAACAAGGTAAAAAATGAGTAATATATGGCGGTTAAGCATATAAATACGCCTAACATCAGCACCCCACACTTAAACCTTTGTTTGTCCTAAAAAAAAACAGTAGACACACCCAACTCTACTTTTAATTCGCAAAACAGTACCACATTGAATAGGTCTGCATCAGAGTAAGGTCACTATGACAGTTTAAACATTTACGAGTAAAATATCTCTAACTGAACATTTAATTGCACGCATGCCAACTACTTCATCAAAACATCCTAACCTCTAAAATGACTCGCTCATGAGAATATAGGCAAAAACAGTCCTGCCGCCTAGCAAAGGAATCAAACATGTCACCAATCTCTTACCAATTATGTGCCCTTACTTCTAAAAGAGAGTTGTCCAGAATTTTTCAATCAACACACAATACGGGCGATGAATAGAAAGAATTACGCTCACTCTCACAAGAAAATTCACATGCTCGTACGACGTACCTTAGGCTTTCCCTTAATGTCATACTCTATTAACAAAAGCATATCAAGCATAGAATCAAATAGGACTTCTAAAGGACGGGTAGGAATTATTTGGATAAATAGTGACTAACCTCCCTAAGCACTTTAAGACATACACATCATCCTGATGCGCTTCCTATTGTTGCGTCAATATTTCAACCATTCTTTTTCAATTCACCTTATGCACCCTTTAACATTAAGCACTCATCTTTATTTTCTGCGTACACCACTAGCAAGGAACAAATCTTTATTGTTCAAGTAGAACACAATTTTTTTTTCTTTTTCCGCTCCCTACCAACAACAATTTAGCAAGTGCACCCTCAACCTTATTTTTTTCTAGTTTCCACCTCAACTTCCCTTTATATCTACTTCCCATTTACTTTGAAGAGCTAAATTTCTAAAGTGCTTTAGGAATTCGAGATCAAATGTTACAAGTTATACCAACAAAGGGGATGGATAAAGATGTGGCTACCAAAGAAAATAGGCTAAAGGCTCAAAGGGGTTAATGAATGATATCACATATGGGTAGGCAAATAAATGGTCAAAAATCATGGGTAACAAAGAAATGCCTATATCATCTCCTAACTTGACACACCTAGTTTAACTTCGTAGACATACCGGGCAAGTTCTAGAAATCGATAAAATTCATGGAATTTATACGAAAGCACTCACCACACATGGCACACTCATGGTTCAAGATGGATACACATTGACCCTCTACTTAGAAAACAAGGACACGAATTCAATGCAAGCATTTTTAAGCCAAAAAATTTAAGACAAGAGTCAAGTAGAAGAGCTTAGGTGTTCCGAAGCAAGCTATTATTTTAAAGCACAATTTTACTTTCAAAAGTTCGAGAATTGCTCATGTTGTCAATAGTGTACCTAATCCCCAGCACGTAGCATTCAATTGGTTTCAAGGGCTCTCATCTCCACCTTCTCCTAAAAAAAAGCTAATCCCTAAAATTTTTTTAAAAAAATTACCCGGTTCAAAGGCCCCCCTTTGGAAGAGAACCGAGGCCATAAGAAAAACCAAGGGGTGGATGATCTATGCCGCTAATGAGGGACAAAGAAGCTATAAAAGAAAAATAAAAGAAATAACTAAGTAAACTCTTTTTGAAATTTTCTTGGTTTTCTGATTTTTTTTTTTTTATAAGGCTAAAAACTTTAAGAAAAAAAAAATCCTATGGCATAATCATCCTTGACCTAAAAGTATCGGAAGTAATCCCACCCCACACTTAAAAATATGCATTGTCCTCAATGCATGGATAACAGAGCAAAAATTGAAACAAGGGTGAGAAATACTCCCTGATACCCTCTAGGACCTCGCTAGCAGCATAATCCTCAATGTCAAGGGTCGGCACAACCCCACTCTTAAGCCCAAACATGCTCCTCAGCTTTCAACTTCGGGTACTCAGACTTCTCCTAATCTGCAAAAGCAAAACAAAATAAAACGTGACACTATAAAAATAAAAATCTAAAAGTATTACACATTGGGTCGCCTCCCAATAAGCGCCTTAGTTACCGTCGCGGCACGATGTGAATCAACTTTTTCCTTCACCTCGAACTTATGAATTGTACCCCCAATTTTGCATCAAATTTTCTATCACGCTTCTGGGGCGGTGGTGTGAAAATAAAGGAATCAAGTAATAGGTGTCGCATCTTGCACTTCTTGGCCCTTAAGTGAGGAATGTCATTTTGTCTTTTTGGTGTGGCAAATTTTAGGATATAAGGGTCTTGTTCCTCATCTATACACTTCTCCAAAAGCTTGGAGGGCTCGATTTCCATGTCACCAACCAAATATAATGTATAAAAATGTTTAGAATGAGGACCAATACGCCCCAACACCAAAACTGCATTATCTTTTACATCCTCACTAATGTATACTCCCTCAACCTTGGCATCATCAACAATATTCTGGTCGAATGGTTGGAATTCCTTTATCTGCTCCACATGCTGGCCACTATCCAAGATAATATATAATTAGGCATCAGACACCTTAACCTTTTTATTCAATTGAGCCTGAAGGTCATGGATATCTGAGCCAAATTGGTCTATCTCTTGTCTGAGCTCAGTTCTGCCTTCTATCAGTTGTGTCACCATGTTTGTAAGACCATCACGGAGAAACTCATGAAATTTCATTTGTTGAGCTTGTTCCATTAGCCAAGATTGACTCACTACATCTGGTTTATCAAAGCTATCTCCATGCAAGAACTCGCTTTTTTCTTCTGTTTGAGGTTCGTCTTGGGTATTGGCTGAGCCTGTAACTTGCAGATCATTACAAGTTTCAGCCTCGGCCTGCATCTTTGTGAGTTTGGCATAAATCCTCTCTATGGTCTTCCCTAGTTCAACGTTTTTCTCTCTTATTAATGTGTCTTGCTCCACTATTTTTTTTTATCATATATCTAACCCGCGCAAGACTTTCCACATCCTCCACTTCATTACTCCTGTTAACATCACAAACAACAAGAGAATCATAATAGGGGCTCGGGGATGGGGAATAAGAGTTAGGACAACCATTCCAATTGCTATCTTGACCACCACATATACTACAAACATTCCACTCAAAGGATTGGGTAGGTGCGCACAACCCATTTCGAGAAATATTATGACAGTGTTTCCACAGGTGGGGTCCTCCACAAATCTGACAAGAATCACAAAAATAGGAACAACCAGTATTTGACCAATTTTTATGCCAAGATGCCATGTCAAGAAAGATAATCAAAATATTAAATTAAGAATAAAAAAATCAAAAACTTGAATAGACAAAAGAAAATTCTAATATAGATAAACAGTTAATTTCTAAGTCCCTGGCAACGGCGCCAAAAACTTGTTGCTCCCAAACGCACACGCAAGTATACGCCGTCGTACAAGTAATAGAGTGATTTTAGAAATCCGATGTCGAACCATAGGGATTTATGATTAACCGTCAACTAAATTAAACGATCCGAATTATCTACATAAGAGAATAAATCTGAAGGTTGTTTTTTATAAACTAACTAAAATAAAAAGAAAACAAATAATGAACTTCAACCAAGGAAGAGCGGGTTTTTATATTATCGATGAGACGAAACGATCTAGGGCTATGGGCTATCTAACAATCACGTTGTATTCTTCAATTGATTCAACTTCTTAATTTATCTAGTTTACCGATCGATGTTTGATGTTACGACTACGAATCTCTCGAGTCCTCTAGCCGCCTATTCGTATTACTTTCACGCCTATACTTTTATGGTCATGGACCTTAACACAAATGCATTTATATTTCCTTTATATCAACCAAGAAAGGCGAACTAGCTATATCTCTATCCTAGACGCAAAGTCGCTCCCCGATGCCCAAGGTTGAGATCCTGCTCTATTTAACCCTATTGCTATCTCAGTATTCCTCTCTCGAGTTCAATCTAAGAATCAAAAATAGTATTTGATAGTTGATCATACAATCAGATAATTAAGCGAGGGATTAAATAAATAAACCAATACGATGGACTAATTAATTGAAATCAATATTCGAATAACAACGTTCATGAAAGAACCATAGCCTTAGAATGAGAAGTTTAACTCCACATAGACATGAAGGAAAAGCAACAAATCATCCAAAGAAAATATAACACCTAGTAGTAAGGAGAAGAAAAGATAAAACCCAATAAACTCCGGCCTCCACGACGGCTCCTAGCTCTCTCTAGGTCCAAAGTTGTGTAAAATTGGTGCAAAAGGTCTTTTTATAGTGTTGGGAAATAATCCTCCAAAGCCCATTAAAAATGGGTCTAAAAATTGACCCATGTGCATTTTGATCCAAGTAGCTTGCTGAGCTTCCCCTAAAACTTGACAGGGCCTCGCTTTGAGCCAAGCTCAACGAGGTCCATGTGCTATTTTACACTTAGACGAATTCTAGAACTTTTGCATTTTTAAACACCCACCTCGATGAGAGAGGTTCATGGCTTTCTCAGGCCTCGCTTTGGGCTAAGCTCAGCGTGGTCATTGGCACGTTTTGCATTTAGTTGATTTCTTTCCAAGTTTCCACGATTGTTCCTCTTCAAAACTAACACATTCCACGTCCAACTTCATTTTTCATCCGAATCACCATGTTTTCTTCGTAAAGTACCTAATTGCAACAAATACACTCATATTAGTTCGTAATGCAAGATTAATGATTAGTTAGGTGTATTTAGCTTAATTCGTCCTCTAAACAAGGTAAAACATGGGTAACATATGGCGGTTAAGCGTATAAATACGCCTAACATCAATAATCTCCAAATATTATTTCAAATAACTCACATCTGATTCCTTGTCAAACAACTCCTAATCATTTTATATTGCTAAATTGAGGAATCAGAAAAGTTTCTTTTTCGACTAAAATATTCTTTTAAACTAATACATGCTATTATGAATAATTTTATTTTTAAGTAATTCCAAATGTGTAATTTTATTTCTTGACGAGTATATGTTCAAGTTCACACGCACAAAAAAAAAATGTTAAATAGTTTAACCTGCTGCTCCAAATTCCGCCACGTAAAATGGAAGGACGAGAATAGTAGATACGTATGTCTTCTTCCAACAACTGACCTGTAATTAATTTCACAATATTACAATGTTCTTGCAACTGAGAATGTCTCTGGTGCTATTTACTCCTTACCCGAAAGTCAATTTGGGCAGTAGTTGCTCCAAGTACTGCTCACCGACGTTTTGCATGGATATAGGACTGGCTTGTCCAATCTACAAAATAATGTTGATAGAGGTGAATATAAAATTTTAAATTTATGAGTTTTAAGTTTTAGAAAAAAATAATTTATTAATATTATAAATAATTTATTTTTATATATTAAGTAAATTTCTTAGTATAAATATAAAATTTTCATCAAAATTATTAAACTCTACGGAATTTTTAATTAGAACTCTAGCTCCACCTAGTGTTGATTTGGATAGCTACAAACGACCTTTGCAAGGAGACGTGGTCATGTGGATAACGTGCGCATTTTCTTATCAATTTTTATTTGTTGGTACTAATTTGGATTTGGCGTCAAGTTGTATGATTTGATACTTCACACTGATTAATTAAAAGCGACTTTTGCTCACCCGTTTCCAAATTGGCAAAATATTGTAACCGCAACTATAAATTACTAATATCATTCATATATTTTAAACAAAGAAAACTTGGCGATTAACTGAATATCTTCATTATCACCCTATAAAATGTAAAAGGTAATACAACAAACAAATTTTGCGATAACATTGTAGCCCAAACGCATCTTCATCTTGTTGGAATTTTCAAGAGAAAATAAAAGGAATAGACAAATTTTCTGCAAAAAGGAAAAAGTACTTTTCTTTCCGAAATAGTACATCTCTTTATAAAACAATGCATCTCTTCCCAAAAGGTCAGCATCATTTCGTATTTAAGGATTAAAACAAATTTCATAAATAGAGGAAAATCTTTAAATATTTCTATCATAAGAAATACTAAAAGTATCAATATTCTTCCTTAAGAAAAACTGCATGTTTTTTAATGATCGCAATATTAATTCTTATGTGTTCAAAGATTTGTTTACATTATTTCTTGGCTTTGTTTATCTTCTATCTCCTGAGAAAGATTTGTTAGCCAAATAATTCTTTTAGAAAGTTGATCCAAGAAGCGATGACTAGGCCAAGATATCCAGATTTGTCACCGCAAATGCACACTTTTCTAACACATCCTAATAAATTTAACAAAAGATAAGGCACGAAAAGCTAGCGACTTTAATTGTTTGATTAGTTTTAATTCAAGCTAATGGGTAATGACAAGTGACATTCACAATGATAGTCCCCGTTCACAAGCAACTTTTAGGAAAAATGGGATGAAAAAGATAAGTTTAGTCAAATATAATCCTAAATGTATAATTACGTTCTCACATCTTTATTGCAAGCTTTAGAGTACTTGATTATCTTCACTCATATAATAATGATGAGAAACTCACTATCTTGTGTTACTGATTGGTGCCAGTTTGTGGTGTGAATGTTATAGTGGGGTATTCATGTTGGTTTGCTAATATCTTTTTTTATTTATTTCTTATTTTTTATATATACGAATCAATCTATATTAACTTTGGTCGTGATAGTGGGGAGAAAAGGACCAAAACAGTCCAGTATCTTTGAGCTTAGACTCAAAATGGTCCTATTTCTTTCACATGGACCATTAATGGTCCACTTTCTTTAACAAAATGGTACAGTTTTAGTCTTTAACCTTAACACCGTTTGTTTTTTAACAACCAACACATCATTTTCCAGTTTGATCACGGTGATCATCATCAACCCACAAAAACATTCAACAATAAGAAGAGAAAAAGCACCTAGAATGAAAAAAGTCAAAAAACTTGGAACCCCAAAGGCATAGCTAATTAGAGAGTCTTAGCAAATTAAAGACTACAATAATAAATCAAGAATTTGCAAAGAAGCAATACCTGATATAAGATCATGATACGTTCCAAAGGGACTAGTTGGGTCTGTCAAATCTCGATCAGTTCATTCCAAGAAAATTATAATTTTCATAAAGTTGGAATAGGTGATAGACATGTGTAATTTGCGGAGATTGAAAGTTACAATTCATGGATGCTTTTACCTCCGCTAGTAAGTAGGGCTAAAACCTCCGCGAATTGCAACTTTCAACCTCCACAAATTACTCCTTTTTTGTAGTGACTTTCTTTTGGATTGGTTTCTCTTCTCTTAGTTTTTTTTTTAAAAAAAAAAAAAAAAAAGGAAAACACTAAATATGCTTTATTCCAATTTGCATGACGTACACGTTAAATATGTTGCTAGAAAAAATAATTACATGTTAATCACTAATAAACTACGTATGGTGCACTTGAAATGGAAGGAAAGTGAGCATCATGAGTTTCCAATTTACCAATTTATAGACCCATTGACATAAAAACTAACTATAGAACACATGACCACTACAATTTTAACTTCTATCTTCTTAAGAACTCGCACGACTTTCGTGATTATATTAAAAAACTTCTCGATCTTGCCGCTTGATTTACATCAATTTCTTATCCGTAAATGGCTGCAGATTAGTGGAGTGTGAAGCAAAGAGCAAGAAAGAAGTATGACAAGAAGCACCGCCAACTCACATTTTTTGTATTCCTTTTGGTAGGATAAAGACCAATAGTCTCAAACTCAATGATCATGAATAAAATTTGGGATATCAAATTCAATTCGTAACTTTTGCACATCAATGATCAATGAAGACTTTAATTTTAAAAAGGAAATGACAACAAGCACCACATGGGAAGAAGTAGCGGCAAATTCCTTAGGTGAATTATCTTGGCATTTTTAGGTACCTAAATTATGGTGATTCTGCTAACATTTATCTTGCCATAACTTCAATGGTAGCAATGTCAGTTGCTGGAGATAACTGCCTGGTATGTGGTGTGCTGGCTGTTAAAAACAAATGGTGTTAGGGTTAAAGACTAAAACTGTACCACTTTGTTAAAGAAAGTGGACTATTAATGGTCCATGTGAAAGAAATAGGACCATTTTGAATCTAAACTCAAAGATACTGGACTGTTTTGGTCCTCATGTTTGCCAATATCTTCCTTTTCGTTTATATGCTTTTTAATTTAACTTTTTTAGACAAGATATTTATATGCCAAAATTAATCTTGAATGGTATTTTTGTAATTATCTAGTTTTCGAATTATTTGTTAGGATTTACTCTGATTTTCTTACCATATTTGAATTTTACTTTTTTCTTAAAGGAAACTCAAAGTATAACAATAATGGCTTTACTTTTTCTGAAAGAAAAATATAATTATGTTCCATATTTGGCTAATCCTTGGAGGAAAAGGTTTTGAAACTTTATAGATTGAAGAATCTTTCTCATACAACACAACACAATAACATCCACAATGTAGTCCCTTAGGGTTTAAAAAGTTTTGTTTAGGTGGAGAATATTCTCTCATAGTTTTAGTATTATCCTTTTGTATTAGTTTTTCAATATAATAGTCACTTGACCAAATCATATTATAATATAATGCTTTTTTAGTATATGTTCTTTGTTGTCTGGTTTATCACTGTCAAAGTTTGCAATTGTTAGCTTCCGTATGTCGCCATAATTATTTCTATCCCAACATCATTGGCCCGACTAATCCAAATTTGTACTGCGTAGAGTATATTCAAGGGGAAGCATTCTCAACCGTAAATTTCTCCATTTTCATCGCCCGAACTGAGACCTCCATGTGACTAACTAAGATTTTTGTCGCGTAGAATCCATTCTAGAAGGGGCCGGGAAGTGTTCATAAATTTTCCCGTTTTCATGACTCGAACTCAACTTCTTGTTAAGAGTGAAGAAATCTCCTTCCTCCCAACACATTCCGAGGTTAATGGCATCTCCCTCAGTCATAATCATCTATAGCTTTTTTACTAGTAGCGTTTAATTTATTTTTTATCGCACTCATTAAAAAATCGTTTTTACATGTATAAGCATTTTTTAAAAATCATTTCACATAAAAAATTCGTTGGTCCAACCTATCCCGATAAAAATTACAAATACATTCCAATCACATCTCTTGATAGTATACTAGTATCTCATTTTTTTCAATTCAACAATCAAATATTCTCGTTTCTTTATTCCATGGAAATCTTTACTTTCCATTACATCTTTCTTAATTTCCGGTTTCAAATTTCGAACATACTATTTTTCAGAACAACTTGGCTAAAATAAGCACGGCAAAAATTTAGTTATGAACGCCATTATTGTCCAGCCATATTTAGTTAGTCTTGGACATTTACAAATATTCTTTTGTGTATGATGAACTCATTTCCGCCTTTTTAGTTTTCTTTCTAGATCATTCTATCGTCAACAAATTAAATTTATGCACGAAGTAGTGCACGTATCCGCGTATGTTATTTAAACCTTATTATTCCTCTGTCCATTTTTAGTGGTCCATATTGGACTTTGCACATCCCTTACAAAACAATAAATGAAGTGGTCATTTACTATGCTCCTCATATTAATTGAGTCTTCTTCTCGTATGCTGAAAGTTTCTATCAAATTGCAGTATTATATGGGACTTAAGTTACACTATAGTATTTTAAAAATGTTGTAAAACATAATCTGTTTTATTTTTATAAACTAATAATGCCATTTATTATGGACGATTTAAAACTCCAAATGATGACACAAGTGGCTCGAAACTTAGCCAAGATTAGCTATTGAAGCAAAGCTTTTTTTTTTTTTTTTTTTTTTTTGGATTTTCCGCCCGGTGTTCGGGACCCGCATTAGAGCTCAAGTATATCCGGATTTGAGCCGCGTAGGGCTTATTTAGGGGAAGTGCTCCCTACCGAGAATTTTGCCATACCCAAGACTTGAATCGGAGACCTCTAGTTAAGAGAGGAACAGCCCATCCACTGCATCACATCCTTTGATGGTATTGAAGAAAACCTTGATACCACTATTAATTTGACTGATCAAGACAAAGAAATACAGAAATAACGCTACTTTAAAATAAGAAAATCTATAATTAACAAGTAAATTATTATCTTGATCATTCTTTGGGATGGTTTTGTTGTTATAATATCACATGTGATATATTTGAAATTTGATTTTTTGGGCTGGAAATCGAACAAAAAAAAAAAAGAAAAGTGTACTCCATTATTGAGCTATGATGATTAAGTTAGGTAGAATAGCTGTAACATATAGTGCTACAGGGAAATGCAGTTTCGACTGAGAAAAGGGCAACAAGGAAGAGACCCCATATGGGGTTTGGTTAATTTGGAATATTGTGGACGTGTTGTGAAAGCGTCACTTCAACTTCACTTTGAATCTCGATAAGATCTGACTCTTAGAAAGAAAAAGTATATAGATCGATATAGCTTCCAACTTTACTATAATTAACAAACCTTACACTTTCTTGCATCCCATAATCACATTGCCCAGAGTGAGAAAAGCGTCTGTGTTTACTGTTCCAAAACAATTAAACCTTGCCGAAAGAATCGGTGGCATTCGGAATTTTTCATTCAATGGATTGGAAAAAACAACAAAAGCTAAATATAAAAAATAATGTTGTTAATGGAATCGAACCTAGGACGCTAGAGAAAATTTTGAACACCCTGAACTGCTTGAGCTAAACTTTTGTATTTGTTCAGGGTATCCAAAGTTAATATATGTAAATAAATACAGAAAATCTACCCTATATATACACTGTAATTTTTTTCAGAGGGTAAGCTCTTGGTGATGGATTTGGAGATTATGATAAAAAAGAAAAAGAGGATCGTGGATGACCAGCCGAAGATCAGGTGGGGTAGTCTGACTCTGTCTAGTACCCAGGAGATGGGAGATAAGCTGATGGCTATGGGGGCTTGGGAGAGTAGGGGGGACACGAGCAGTATGTGGGATAGGACGGACAGTTGCATTAGGGAAGCAGCTAGAGATGTACTGGGAGTCTCGAGAGGTCGCCGTGGTGGGCAACGAGGGGACTGGTGGTGGAATGGAGAAGTCCAAGGGAAGGTGGAAGCAAAGAAGGTGGCGTACGCGAAGTTGGTAGACAGCAAAGACGATGAGGAGAAGCTGACGAATAGGGAAAGGTATAAGATTGCGGGAAAAGAAGCGAAGTTGGCTGTTTCGGCGGCAAAACGGTAGCTTTTGAACGACTATATGCAGAACTAGAGGACAAAGACGGGGATAAAAAGTTGTTCAGGCTAGCCAAGGCGAGGAATAGGAAGGCACGGGACCTGGATCAAGTAAAGTGCATCAAGGATGAGGATGGCAAAGTATTGGTGGAGGAAGCTCTCATTAGACGGAGATGGAAGTCATACTTCCATAAACTCTTGAACGAGGAAGGTAACAAAGACATTGTGTTGGAGATTTGGAGCACTCTGAGAGGCGTTGCGATTTTGTGTATTGTAGGAGTATAAAGGTGGAGGAGGTTAAGGGTGCCGTTCGTAGGATGCACAGGGGAAGAGCGACCGGGCCTGACGAGATTCCTGGGGAGTTTTGGAAGAGTACAGGCAGGGCAGGTTTGGAGTAGTTGACTGGATTGTTTAATATTATTTTTAAGACGGTGAAGATGCTCTAGGAATGGAGGTGGAGTATGATGGTTCCTTTGTACAAGAACAAAGGTGATATTCAAAGTTGCAACAACTATAGCGGGATCAAGATACTACGACACACTATGAAAGTGTGGGAAATGGTGGTGGAGATGGGGGTAAGAAGAGGCATGTCTATTTCAGAGGACCAGTTCAGATTCATGCCAGAGCGTTCGACTATAGAAGCCATTCATCTTGTGAGAAGACTGGTGGAGCAAAAGATAGGGAGAGGAAGAGGGACTTACACATGGTTTTTTTCGACCTAGAAATGGCCTACGATAAAGTGCCAAAAAAGGTTTTATGGAAATGCTTGGAGGCTAAAGGTGTACCTTTAGCATACATTAGGGCGATCAAGGACATGATGAGGGAGCCAAGACTAGGGTAAGGACAGTGTGAGGAGACTCGGAATACTTCCAAGTGGAGATGTGGTTGCACCAGGGATCAGCTCTTAGCCTATTTTTATTTGCTTTGGTGATGGATGGTTTGACGCGGCAAATTCAAGGTGAGGTGAGGTGCCATAGTGTATGTTATTCACGGATGACATAGTCTTGATTGACGAGTCATGCAGCGGAGTGAACGCTAAGCTGGAGGTTTGGAGACAAACTTTGGAATCTAAAAGGTTCAAGTTGAGTAGGACCAAGACGGAGTACATGGAGTGCAAGTTCAGTGACGTGACACATGAGGCTTTCGTGGAAGTGAGGCTTGGTACCCAGGCCATCCAAAAGAAAGGAAGTTTTAAATATCTTGGGTCTATTATATAAGAAAATGGGGATATTGACGATGATATCTCACATCGTATTGGTGGAGGATGGATGAAATGGAAGCTCGCTTTAGGAGTGTTGTGTGATAAGAAGGTGCCACCAAAACTTAAAGGCAGGTTTTACAAAGTGGTCATGAGATCGACTTTGGGGCCAGCGTTTTGGGCAGTCAAGAACTCTTACATCCAAAAGATGAAAGTTGCGGAAATGAGAATGTTGCGATGAATGTGTGGGCACACCAGGCGAGATAGGATTAAATGTTGCGATGGATGTGTGGGTACACCAGGCGAGATAGGATTAGGATTGAAGATATCCGGGATAAGGTGGGAGTGGCATCGGTGGAGGACAAAATGCGGGAAGCGAGGGGCCGATATGGTTTGGACATGTGAGGAGGAGAGACACATATGCCCCTGTGCGGAGGTGTGAGAGGTTGGCTATAGACGGTTTCAGAAGAGGTAGAGATAGGCCGAAGAAGTATTGGGAAGAGGTGCTTAGATAGGACATGGCGCAGTTCTAGCTTACTGAGGACATGACCTTAGATAGGAGGTTATGGAGGACTCAGATTAGGATAGAAGGCTAGTAGGTAGTCCCAAGTATCCCTTCGTACAAGTTGTCGCAATTTTGATCTATAGTCTATTGTCCTTTGATTCTTGCTACTATATGTTGTTTCTTGTATTTCGATTATCTTATTTATCTGTGATAGCTACTGCTTCTTTTTCCCAGACTGCTTTATCATAACTTTTTCGCTTTCGTTAGTTTCATTTTCATATTGCTTTGAACTGCTTGTGCTTATCTGACATTTTCTCATCATGTTTTCTCTTGAGCCGAGGGTCTCTCGGAAACAACGTCCTTATCTTCCAAGATAGGGGTAAGGTCTGCGTACACTTTACCCTCCCCATACCCCACATTGTGGGATTTCACTGGGTATGTTGTTGTTGTTGTGTTTTGAACACCCTCGTCATCGTCTAAATCCGCCCGTGCAAGTAACTGTTGTAGAATTACACGTTTTATTAAGTGAACTTTGTACAAGGATGAGTAATTAGTAAAGATCATTGATTTCACGCATAATTTAGCACCAATTAGGCCTGGGAATTTCTCAACTTTTTTTTTGTTGGTACACGGTGCTGTTCGGGCTAGCTTGTTAGTACATGCTACCTTCCACAAGCACAAATATTGGGTAACTCGACCCACCGAGGATTGACAGATGATAAGAAATCACCTAATATGTTTTTTTCTTATATTGGGATTTAACCTGAGACCTCATGATTCTCTCCATTTATTTCGGACTACTTGCATCACTCGTAGTGTTTTCTTCTTCTAAAGGAGTTTGATTTGTTGTAATTGTTACCATTTTGTTTAGGAAGGGGAATGGTGGAGGCCATAGGCAGATCCAGGATTTGAACTTTATGTATAAATATATTTTTAGTGGACTTTTCAAAATTATTGAGTTTGGATGAACCCATAACTTGTACACGGGGTCCGACTTTGAGGGGTTACGGGAAATGGAAGCAGCATAAGAGGGTGATGTTTTGAGTAGATGTTCTTATTTTGCTTTAAGATCATCTTTTATGGGTAGTTAACTACTCTGAATATGAAATGAAAAGAATGTTTCCGATGTAGGAGTAATTGTGTTCTAGCTTATTCTATCATTCAAAAGAAAGGTCTTTTTGGATGTTTACTGCTAATCCTCATTAATTCATGAACTAAATATGTTCCACATCAGTTCCAAGATTTTGTTGTGGTGAAACTTGACTGGAGTAGTAGTTGCCAAGTTCGTTAAGGATCTACTCCCTCCGTCCCATAGTAGTTGTCCACATTATTATAACTATCCGTCCCAAAATATTTATTCATTTATAAAATCAAGATAACATTAATTAAGTTTTTTTTACTTTGCCCTTAACATTAATTATTTTTTAAAGTAACAAATTATGATTAAAATGCAATTAATCGGAGAGAGATAAAAGGTAATGTAATAAAAATACACTTTTATTTATGACTTCTTAAAGAGTGTAAAAGAAAAAGTGAACAAGTACCATATAAGCTATTGGACACTTGTGTACTTATATAATATAAAAATATTAATTAAAGACAGTTGACTGCTTCAATCTTGATTGGACGTACTGTAGGAGCAGATTGAATGACATGAAACAGAACAAATTTGCACAGGTTCAACATTTTTAAATACTGTGCACCTTCCCTCTCAATCTTCATAACACATCTTTTGAATCCTTTAGTTTTTTCTTTGACAGCTCAGCTGCTAGAAAACTCTCATGGCATTCTCAATTTCTTTTCCAGCCTTCGTTCATCCTCAACTCCAACATGTTGTTGCAAAGATGTCTCTGTTCGACACAATTTTGTTCTATGTTAGTGTCCTCCGTTCCCCTCTTTTAACCGTGCACATGTGATGTTGCTTTAGCTAATGCTTATTTGTTTTTATATATCAGGTGGTACATCTTGTGGACAAGTTTGATCTATGGCATAGATTACCCGTGTTACTCGGGGCTGCTTACTTAGGGATGAGAAGACACTTGCACCAGCGATACAACTTATTACATGTAGGAAAAGTTAATGGCAAGAAATATGACACACAAGAGTTTACCTATCGAACTGCGGATGGTACGTGCAATGATCCTGGGGATCATTTAGTTGGCAGTCAAGGAACCTTCTTTGGCCGCAACATGCCACCATCAACTTCAGCTTATGGGGTAAGCTAAAATACAAGCAATATGCCTTGCTAATTAAATCATGGAAATTAGCAGCTTTCTGTTCCTGTCCAAGCTCTCTTTGATAGTTTCAACTTTCATTTATTTATACCAATCAGACTCCTCTATAACGGCGTCGTTTGTACAAATATTTTCTGGCTACTATAGCCAAATGCTGTTATAGAGAAACATTTAATATAACATAAAATGAAAAAATTGGTTTAGAAAAAAAAAAAACTTGGCCGTTATAGTGAAATGATGTTATAGAGAATGGTTGTTATAGAGAGGTCTGACTGTACTAGATATTTCAGTTTTCTGTTCACAGGTTAGGGGGTGCAAATTAGTCTGTTGAACCTATTTCAATTCTTTATGCTGATCTTTTTGGATAGCTAATTAGCATGGTCCAATAAATGTGTTTTGGTCATATCCCTATCTGAAATTTATAACTTGAGATCTCTCATTCACTTGGGACAATATCATTTGATTATGCAGCTGCTGGAACCTCACCCTGTAACAGTGGCCACGAAGCTCTTTGAAAGAAGAAAGTACATAGATTGCGGGTGCCAATTCAACATGATAGGGTGCGCGTGGGTGCAATTTATGATCCATGATTGGATTGACCATATGGAGGACACTGAACAGGTACCTAGTTCTTGCAAAAATATAGGCATGAAAGAATTCATCATTTGTTAATTCATCATTTGTTACAATAACAGGCAAAAGTTGTCCTTTTCTGTTGATTAACTTGTCAGAGTTGGTATTAAGGAAAGTTCTTGAAGATTGTAAAGAAGAGATCACTGTTTTTATTTTCCAATTTATTATGACTGGAGAAGATTAAAAGGTCAATTGTGAGCCATATGAACTTAAAGAATTAGATATTTGTCATGGTCAAGGACTCAAGGTGTGTTTTCTGTTTATCTAACACAATTTTTTTGACAGATGGAGCTTAGAGCTCCTCAGGACATTGCAGCAGGATGTCCGTTGAAGTCATTTAAGTTCCTTAAGACCAAAAAACTTCCCACAGGTTCACCTGATTTGAAGTTTGGGCATTTGAATTCAAGGACCCCATGGTGGTGAGTAGATTCAAAAACTCTATATTTCCACAGAGAAACCTTACGATTCTTTCTGAACTATTGTGATTAGTCCATGCCCCTTCATCCTAAAATCTAAAACTGTCATAAATTTACCAAAGCATGAATACTCCCACAATCGAATGGGAGTATTGCATGTTATGTTCAATCGAGCAAAATAGAGTCGATTAAAATCGATAGTGAAGTCGATGAAATACTATATCAAAGTGCTGCTTAGTAGTATGCTAAAAGTGCTGATGGATTAGATATGTTCCTGCTGTTTTGTTAGGGATGGGAGTGTAATATATGGCAACAACGAGGGGGGCATGATTAGGGTGAGAACATTTAAAGACGGAAAGCTCAGGATCTCAAGGGATGGACTTCTTGAACATGATGATAAAGGCATTCCAATATCCGGAGATGTCCGAAACCATTGGGCAGGCTACTCTCTCTTGCAGGCCTTGTTTGTGAAGGAACATAATGCCATATGTGATATGCTTAAAGTAGGTTCTCTTTTCTATGGTTATATTTGCTATATGGAAATGTGAAGTTTACTTCGTGGAAGAAAATGGGTTTCTTTAAAATCTTTTTTTTTTTTTTTTGTCAGGAACATTACCCTGAATTTGATGATGAAACGTTGTACCGACATGCAAGATTGATAACTTCAGCAGTCATTGCTAAAATCCATAGCATTGATTTTTCGCTTGAACTTGTTAAAACTGATACTCTATTGGCAGGAACGAGGATCAACTGGTAAGCCCAGTGGTGCTAAGTACAACTATTAGTACTAAGTAAAATCTATGTTGCACAGATCCTCCAATATTGTCATTGCACCTGTGTCTGATTCTGATCCCTAAAAAATAATGCGTTTTTGGACTATCTGTCAGGGGGGCTGCGGCAATTTTTGAGGATCCTAGCAAACTTAGTATAAAATAGCAAATCCTACATGGAGTAGGCTAAAGTACTGAATGGCTAACATTAACTATTAATGTTAACTAACAAAGCCTAATCTGATTCAGGTATGGCCTTTTGGGGAAGAAAATCAAGGATTTGTTAGGACCCAAGTTTGGACCAGTACTGAGTGGATTAGTTGGTCTTAAAAGGCCCAGAGCTCACGGTACTCCCTACTCATTAACCGAAGAGTTTGTTAGCGTCTACAGAATGCACTCACTTTTACCTGACACGATTGTTCTAAGGGACTTGAAGTCGACTACATCAGAAGACAAATCCTTGCCTATTCAAAAAAAGTATGTTATCCAATTCCACACTTTGCATATAAGCAAATTGTAGGATATATGTATTTCTAACTGTCAGATTTGATCAGGATTCCAATGATAGAAATGATTGGGAAAGAGGGTGAAAAGAGCTTGTCCAAAATTGGTATGGAGCAAATGCTGGTATCGATGGGTCATCAATCATGCGGAGCTGTTACGTTGTGGAATTATCCATCATGGATGAGGAACCTTGTTCCTCATGATATCGATGGAGATGATAGACCTGATTTAATTGACATGGCCGCCTTGGACAGTATGTTTAATTTATCCCTCACTTAGTCCTAGGGGACTTTCATTTGCATCTTTTCCATCTTATCTTGACATTACATGCTAACTTTAATTGAACAGTTTATAGAGATAGAGAGAGGGGAATTCCGCGGTACAATGAGTTCAGAAGGAATTTGCTGATGGTACCAATTAGCAAGTGGGAAGATTTAACTGATGATGAAGAAGTAATCGAGGCTCTACAAGAAGTATATGGCGATGATGTTGAGAAACTTGATCTCCAAGTTGGTCTACACGCCGAGAAGAAAATCAAAGGCTTTGCCATTAGTGAGACTGCCTTCTTTATATTTCTGCTCATTGCTTCAAGGTATGCAAAGTCAATGATTCTAGTGATCATAGTTTGAGTAATTTATTTTCATGCTAATTCGTGCGGCTATGGTTTTTTTTTTTTTTTTTTTTTCCAGGAGGCTAGAAGCTGACAGATTCTTCACAACTGATTTCAATCCACAAATCTACACAGAGAAGGGCTTCGAATGGGTTAAGAAGACAGAGACATTAAAGGATGTTATCGATCGACACTTTCCTGAAATGACAAAGAAATACATGAGATGCACAAGTACATTCTCAGTGTGGAGTTCGGATCCAGATCCTAGACACTACTTACCTCTCTATTTGAGACCAGCAACCTAATATTATATTAGGTTGAATGTGAACTTTTTGTAACCTTTGTATGAGATGAATATGTAAAAGACATAGCTAAGTTTACATGTATAATAGAAAGTGGCCCTAGTTTACAGTCAGATGAATAAATCACCGGAAGCTTAGACCAGAGTTGGTTTGACTGCCCTAAGCTTAGACCAGAGTTGGTTTGACTGCCCTAACTACGACGTAGTCTATGAAGGCGTAGATTTGTAGCATACTTGGAGTAATTAGTGGAATAATGTATTAGTGTATGTGATGCACTTGTTTGTTTATGCAAGTTTTATTCAACTATTTTCTATCTAATGACTGTAGGAAATAAATGGTTTCCTCATCAAGTTGAACTTGACATATTTATTTGTATAAGGAAGCTTAATTTGTGTAGGGCTTATTTGCACTTGTTTTACACCAAATCATACTAATTTATTATGGTTAAGTTATAGATTGGGGGTGAGAATGTATATTAATTTACTATGGTTTAGTGATAAAAGTTCTGCAAAGATATGTGTAATGTATTTATTTGGTTAATGTAAATATGCGATTTTACATTTGAAATTTTTCCTCTATTAAAAATAAAAATAAAAAAAATAGTGGTTAATGAAAATTTTCCACTATTAAAAAAAATAGCGGTTAATTAGATCTAAATTTTTTTCACTATTTGGTTAATGTAAATATGTATTTCCGCTGAAATATTAAGTAGAGCCAATTACAAGCAAAAGTGACTCAAATGGATCCAAAACCCCAAAAGTTCAAGGAAGAAAATACCCAAAATATCTTGAAGAAAAAGAAAAAAAAAAAATTGTAACCTTGAAGTAGTTCAAAATTCATTTTAAAGATGTTAAACAGGCTGTATAGTCAATTAGGTTTTAAGTAAGTTATAGATTCCCAGCTTCTTGGTGAGTCAATGCTGAAATTCATCTAATGGATCTTGATAATAACCTCTAAACAGCATGTAGTTTCCAGTAAGTCTGATTCCTTTCACGTCTCTTCTCAGTTTTCCCCTCCTATGTGATTCTTCTCTTACTTGCTTCTCCTTTTAACTTACATTTCTCAGTTAGTTTACTCTATGTTTACTAAAAGAGTCCAACTGTAGAAGAAAAAATTTCATATTGGACTCTTTGTAGTCAGAGTGTTTTGCTGTTGAAGTTTGAGGCTTTCCATCTTTATGACTAATACAAAATTAAAAGTGATCACGAAAATTAGTCATATATACTTCTGTTGTTGTTGGTTTTTTTTTTTTTTTTTTTTTTTTTTTTTCAGTTTTTGCTCTACATTGTAATATAATTCTTTAATCTCTTATCATCGTTAGGGGCTCAACGTATAGCAGTTGTCCGAGAACGAAACACATGAGCTGTGATAGGAGGGACTTTAGCTGCAGCTGAGCCATTTGCAAAACTATGTAAACAACTTCACAAGTCAAATACATGAAGCTAAACTTGCAGGCATCAATGTTAATTATTGCTTAATTAGTAGCCAGCAGATGTACATGTACATCTTTTGAATACACATGAAAGTCTACAAGGAAGAGGTTATCAGATTTTCTCAAGATGTCAACTTTGTGAATTAGATGTGAAAACAAATGACCACCTTCTCATTCATTGCAAGACAACTGCAATTGTGTGGTACATGTTATTTTGTATTCTTGGTGTTAGTTGGGCCATGCCTAAAACTATTTTTGAACTAGTCAACAGTTGGCAGGGGATAGGCAACAGAAATGGAGAAGAGAACTGGTGGCAGCAATTTCCTGTTTGCATTTAGTGGATAGCTTGGAAAGAGAGAAATTTAAGACTTTTTGAAGACAAAAGCAAACTCCATCCATAAATTTAGGATGAATTGTCTTAGTTTCTTATATTTTTGGTGTAAACAGATTTTATTGGGGAGATAGGGAATTGATAGACTTTATAGGCAAATTATAATAATACAGTATACTAGTTTTAGACTAGCTATTGACAGCTTCACCATGGCTTTTTTTATGAGCTTGTAATTACCCCTTCAGCACTTTCAGGTGCTGCTTTTGGATATGATACAGGATGTTACCTTTATCAAAAAAAATATCAATGGAGAAAACAAGATTCAAGGTCATCAACATGTTTACGGCTGTTTGCAGAAAAAATCATCTCATGAAAGACCAAAACAAGATTGAATCTCACACATAAGGAGGATGGTCATAATAGCTTACCACAATGAACTTATTTGAGAAAATAGTTCATCACGATGGGAAAAAAAGCTTACAATAAAAAGGACAGTTGATAAGTAAAGGTAATTTAGCTTGTACAAAAAGAAAGATGGATAGGATCATTTCATAGCTCATCACAAAAAGAACAAAAATGTAAAAGCTCCCCTCTAATGACTTTACCTCCTGTCACTTGTGCATTGCTCAACCACTATCAAGCACATGCTGCCACCTTTATTTATCATCTGCTGTAACTGTGAACAATTTACATGTTACAATTAAACAACTGTCCGTGCAAAGATTAATAACATAAGAGGTGATAGTCTTCAAAATTGAATTTCCTTAAGAAGTGTAACTCGTTCTCATCTGTCTTTTCAATTTAGCAGTTAAGTGACAACAGCAAGGGTTTTCTATAGGACATTTTTTATGAAGTTTTTTCGGTAGGGCATTAGTATCTTCTTTCCAATTTAGCAGTGAAGTGATATATTTCATTCAAGTTTACACTGGAAATATTGTTTTTCATTACTATTCTATCAACTTCCAAGGGGGAAAAAGAAAAGAAGAAGAAGAATGAAAATGGGAATTTTAAGTGAATATGCATAGAGCTGACAGGTAACAAATAAGTAGACTCAATGATGGGGCAGTCAAGCATTTTGAGTTTTCGGTCGACAGTTCATTCATCAAGATTGTAAACTTGCAATTAACTTCACAATTGTTGATTGCTTCCATGAAAATAAAGAAAACCTTTGGTTTCAAAAAGTCACATTTTTTAGTATATCCAGTAATCACATTAACTAGTAAGCATGTAACATATATTTTGAGATCATTGTATGAAGGTGTCAAGCACTACATATATACAGTTGCAAACCCCAATTTCTATTCCCCTTATCCACATGGTTCTTTTTCTGATAGCAACTAATTTAGAACCCTTCACATTCATCTCCTAATTTTGTAGTTGATTATAAGCTCGATGAAAGGGGAGGAACTTTATCAGATGATGGATCATGCCACACACAAGTTTATGCATACCCCTGTTAAATGGGAGTGACCAAATGCAGGTTTTGTAAAGCTTGACTCAGAAAGATGTGCAAAAGGTAACCCGGGACCCTGTGGAGGGGGTGGTATTATAAGGGATGATCAGGGAACTTGATAGCTGCGTATGGTAAATTTCTTGGTCATATCACAAATAATATGGCTGAAATCTTGGCTGTTGAAATTGGAATTGGTTGGTGTAAAGACAATGGATACAGGAAGCTAGAAATAGAGGTGGATTCACAACTTCTAGTGGATTGGTTAAAAAATAACTCTAAGTCCCCTTCGAATGTTTGGAACTCCGTCAAAAATTCCAGGAACATCCTTGATCAGATGGAATGGAGAATCAAGCATTGTTTCAGAGAAGGTAAAAAGGTGGCAGATGGATTGGCAAACTGGGGACTTAGATGCAATGACACAACTTGGATCAATGACTTTCATAATCTTCCTAAGGAGATAAGGGGTGCAATCAAAATGGATAAATTAAACTACCCTTCTTTAGGAGCAAAAGAGTAAAGAATTCCTTTATTGTGAATAGGAACGTGTATAGATCTTATTCTTTTGATGTACCTTGATTAGGGACACATGAAGGGCATCCCCTTCAAATTTTTTTTGAGAGCTAAACTGAATTCCTACTTGTGCTAAAATTGGAGCCTATTCCAATTAAGTGGGTCCAAGGAGTATTCTACTCCTCTGTTTTGTAAATATGTTTTTGATCAATGGAAAGGCATCCACTCTAGATTATAAGCTTGATCTCCCCATCAATATTTTTAGCAACAATTGAGCTTTCCTTGTTCAAACCACCAGAAACTTCTGAAATTTATGGGCCTTAATTAAGTTCCCCATTTTGTATCTTCTTTCTTCTCTTCAACAGCTTTATGGGCCTAGTTCAAACAAAGATGCCCTGCTTGTTACAGCCTACTAATATTTTTACAAAGAGATAATGGTAAAAAACACACCTCAAGTATCACCTTTTTTTTTTGTTTTAGCTTCCTACCTGAACTATCAAGTGTGAGAGTTTCCTACCTAAACTATCACCAATTGCAAAACACACCTCAACTATCACTTGTTCACTTTTCCTACCTGAACTATTCACCAACTAGTTTGCAAAACTCAATTTTGAGGTGTGTTCTACAAACTAGTTGGTGATATAGTTTAGGTAGGAAAAGAGAACAAGTGATGGTTGAGGTGTGTTTTGCAAATTAATTGGTGATAGTTTAGGTAGGAAACTCTCACACCGAATAGTTCAGGTAGGAAACTCAAAAAAAGGTGATACTTGAGGTGTGTTTTTTGATCCTTTTACAAAATCACGGCTCCAATAGATATATCAGGTTAATTTAGTAGTACTATAAATTAAAATTGGTGAGCTTCAAATACATGAAAGCACTACTTGTGAGGGTGAGGAATCTATTTTGCTCCTTGAAAAACTGACAACCCTCCAAACATTGCAATTTAAAACAAAATGCATAGTAACACAGCTGCTGCAGTTTATGAGAGTATATCCAATCCTCACTAAGATTCATATCTCAAAGCAGACCATCTAAGCATGAACGGGAAAGACCTGCAGAATAAGAGAATTCTTTTTCCTAGTTCACACTGCATGCATGGCTAATAAAACAAAGAAAATTGTTGCAAGACGTAATGAAGAAATAATAGGAAAGTAGTAATTCTCAGAAGAAGAAGAAAAAAAAAAAAAAAGAAAGGAAATGCAATAGTGACTGTGGTCCGGTCAATTGACTCGAGAGTCTTGCCCTCACTTCAGATCGATGACTTCTCCGATCCACCTAGCAATCTCAAAGAAATCAACACTCTTAGTGGATAAAAGCTATGTTGCTCAGACTCTCCAAAAATATTACCGCACCCGTGTCGGATTTTCCAAAAATGCCCTATTTTTGGATGATCCAAAGATGCACCCATTGATATTTTTGAAGAGTCTGAACAACATAGAATAAAAGTTGCTTAAGTACTTGATAAACGGACTTACGAAAATAAACAGAAAGATGACTATTGGAGAAATGCTCATATTTCAATTCAACAATTTCATTTATCAGCAGCATAGAAGTAACTATTGTTCCTTTGTATGAGATAAGGTGCTGATTCATATTAAAAATTCAGGTATGTTGACAGACTGAAGATCATACCTTTTGTTTATCTTTAGTGTGTATAGTTTTAACTATTGGTTTTCTTTTCCTCCTTCACAATTTCAGATGTTCCAAATTGCTTAACTAAAAAAGACCATAACAGACCTACATGAAAGAGAACATTTATCATTTCATCCTTTTTTTTTTAAGTTAAAAGGTTGTATATTATTATTGAAACCGGGAGGGACTAGACCTTACCCCTAATATACAACTCTGATTGCGAGCAACCAACACAAAAAAGGAATGCAACTTACAAGTGGCTGCATTCTTAGCATTAACAACACCTATGCATCTAGCTAACAAAAAAATTGGCTTTGTCGTATCTTAGTCTAATACTAGGGACTTGACTTTTATCAAGAATATATGGACCAACAACCCCATTAGGTAGATGTCTCACGTCATGGATGATAAGCGGATCTTCTAGACCCGTAGCCAGCTTAGTGAGATAATCAGCAACTCTATTGGCTTCCCTATAGCAATGATTGAAAGTCACCTCTTTGTTGATAAGCAAAGCCAAGGTATCATCAATAATCTGTTTCAGCTTCAAGTTGTTGGCTGCTCCATTTCGAAGCAGATCTGTCACCAGCATTGAATCCAGTTCCAATATGCAGTGTTTGCTTCCATTCTCCTTGATCCATTGTGCAGCGTGCTTAGCAGCCATGGCTTCCGCAATATTATGGCTGCTGCATTGTACTTGGGCAGCGAATGCATAGATCAGGTTGCCATTCTCGTCCCTTGCCACCCCTCCAATGCCAGCTCTTCCAGTTTGCTCCATATAACTTCCATCTGTGTTTACTTTGATCCCCCCATGTTGAGGCAGTGTCCATTTAACAATTTTGCTGATGGTCCTCGGCCTGAGTCTTTCTAACACAGAACATATTTGTGGCCATTGCATACCTATCTTATGGCAAGGGAAAGCCTTATCCAATGCTACTTTTAAGTTCCAAATGATTTGATGTTCCATCCTTCTAGTGTACATTTTGGTTTGTTCTCCACATCTGCATCTACACCCTTCCACATTTCCCAAAAGATTAAGATTGGAAGCACTTTAATAACCATTCTATGCATGACATTTTGTGTCTGAGTATGTGCCCACTCTTGCAGCCAAATTTTTGCATGTTTCCTTTGGTATATGATGCCCAATGGTTGTCCGAAAAACTTCCATAGCCTCTGAGCAGTTTCTCCTTCAAAAAAAGAAATGTTGGCTTGTTTCCAACACTGGATTAGCACAACATAAACAGTCTGTAGGCATATCTTCCACAAACCTGCAAACATAATTATTAGCAAAGGGCAATCTATTCATAAACAATCTCCAGGAAAGAAATGAAATTTTAAAAGGAATGTTTTTATGCCAAACACTGCTGATCCACGGATCAGTTTGATGATGCTGCCTAATCTCTTGCCAAGCTTCCTTGTTTGAGAAAATTCCATCTGAGGCCTTTTTCCATATAAGATAGTCACTAGCATTAATGTCTCCAATGCTGATTTTCTGAACAACTTGGCAAATCCAATTAGGGAGAATAACACTCAGTCTATCCATGTCCCAGTTTCGATCAACCATAAAATCCTTGACTTTCAAGTTTGCAGAGTGGACATATTCAGGGCAATACTGTGCTAGATTCCCAAGCTCTGTCCAGTTATCCAACCAAAAGCTACTTTTCCCACCTTGAATTTTCCATATCATGTTAGGCTCAGCTTTGACTCTAATCTTAGTCAGAGTTTTCCAACAGTGAGAGTTTCCAGATGCCCAGCTTTTGCTGACAGGATGAGCTCTAATACAATATTTGGCTTTGGTGAACCTAGCCCAAAGAGACTCTTGATTCCTAAATCTCCACCATTTCTTCACATTAAGACTCTCGCAAATGTCTCTCATTTTCCTAACCCCTATCCCCCCTTCCTCTTTCGGTAGGCAAAGATTGTCCCACAAACTCCAATGGTAGTTGTTTTTCCCATTGGAGGCTCCCCAGAAAAATCTCACAAACAATTTTTCCATTTGATTTATAATACCTTTTGGGGGAGTTAAAGCTGTAAGGGTGTAGACTGGAAAGGATTAGAGAACATTCTTG
Source organism: Lycium ferocissimum (assembly GCF_029784015.1). Taxonomy (NCBI): domain Eukaryota; kingdom Viridiplantae; phylum Streptophyta; class Magnoliopsida; order Solanales; family Solanaceae; genus Lycium; species Lycium ferocissimum. Next base: position 23,832,804 of record NC_081345.1, on the reverse strand, counting down.
ATGAGCACAATTTTCCCCCCAAAGGATAGCAAGTTGCTTTGCCACCCATTGAGTCTTTTAATGATCTTGGAGATTAGCTTTTCAAAGTATTCTCCTTTTTTCCTCCCCAGATAAATCGGACACCCCAGATAGTCGAAGGGGAACTGCTTATCTAAGAATCCCGTGGCCTCTCTGATCTTGTTGATCCTAGAGGGGCCGCCAGTTCCTGGAGCAGTTAAGAAGAAGCATTTGTTGTTGTTCATTTTCTGCCCCGAATTCCTTTCATACCAATGAATTTGCTTCATAACCATCTTTAAAGACTTGGTGTTGCCACTGGAAAAAATCACTAAGTCATCTGCATAAGAAAGATGGTTAATTAAAGGACCTGTCTTTGACATAGAGAAAGAAATAAAATGATCATTGTAATTTAACTCGTTAAGCAATCTAGCTAAAATTTCTGCTCCTATAATGAAAGAGAAAGTGGTAGAGGGTCTCCCTGTTTAAGGCCTTGGCTTGAAGAGAAGAAACCATGCTTGATGCCGTTAATAATAATAGATTACCATACATTTGATATTACTCTCATTAGCATATTGGTAACATCTTCAGAAAAGCCAAACTTTTGTAGCACAGCAATCAAAAAGGGCCATCACATCCTGTCGTAAGCTTTAGCCATATCCAGCTTGATTACCACATTGCCTCCCTTATTAGAACATTTAATATCCTGTACAATCTCTTGTGCTAGCTGAACATTCTCGGTAATAAGCCTTCCTTTGAGAAATCCACTTTGATTATCAGAGATCATTGTGGGAAGCAAAGGATTGAGCCTTCTAGAAATGATTTTGGTAACTATTTTGCTAGAAAAATTGCTGAGGCTGATAGGCCTGAACTCAGAGAAATCAGAGGGGCATTCTACCTTAGGGATTAATACCAGAAGAGTATGTGCAATGAATTTTGTCAGTTTTTCTCTAGAAAAGAAAAACTGAACAAATTCTATCACATTTGTCTTGATTAAATCCCAGCAACTATGATAAAACTTACCTGAATACCCATCTGGCCCTACGGCACTATCAACACTCATGTTGAATACGGTATCTTTGATCTCATCTTCTTGAGGACATCTCAGCATATAGTTGTTATCGTTAGAACTGATATATTTAGGAATGCAACTAAGAATGTTAGGATCAACACTATTGGGATGGAGGTTGAACAAATCATCAAAATGCTTAATGGCGCTTAATGGCCACTTTTGCCATTTTTTCATCTCCAGACACCTATCTTCCTCTATTGTTTTTTATTCTTTCCAGCTTGAGTTTCCTTCTCCTGTCTCTGATAACTATATGAAAATATTTGGTATTGCTATCCCCTTCTTCAAACCATATAACTTGGGATTTTTGTTTAAGGATACCATCCTGTTTGTTTGACCAGGACATATACTCAGCATGACCTCTATTAAGCTCTTCTCTACTATTTTCAGTCCTGGCCTCCATGTCTAAATCCTCCAGGATTTGCATTTTATTTTCCCAGACTTCGGCATTTTCATGAACATCTCCAATCTCATTTCTCGACCAAGTAGCAAGTCTTCTCCCTAATCTTTTTAGCTTTTGATGAAATCTCCACATTGGGTTGCCATCTATAGGCAGATTCCAATCGCTTCGAACAACATCCAAAAAATCTTCTTGAGAGGTCCAAAATTCTAGAAACTTGAAGTACTTGATCCCCCCTACCTGGTCATTCTTGCATCTAAGAAATAGAGGTCTATGGTCAGATCCAACTCTCGATAAGTGTTTCACAGTGTTAGAGCTATATTTTTGGGCCTAATGATCATTTATGAAAACTCTGTCAAGCCTTTTCCAAATCCTTAAGCTTGGCCTCCAATTATTGCACCAGGTATAGTTGGATCCGGAGTAACCAATATCCACCATACCACAAGAATCTATACATTCATAGAAATCATAGCATTCAGCATTTCTATGGGGCAATCCACCAATTTTCTCCTCTGGGTGAAGGATTACACTAAAATCCCCTCCAACACACCAAAGTAGCTTAATATCCCTATTAAAAATATTCAGGCTACGCCAAAGCTCCATTCTTTCACCAGGCGTGCATTTAGCATAAACTGCAGTAACATACATTTCCGGACAACTATTATTTTTTTGGATTTTGAGGGTAATTTGTTGTTCATGATTATTGACTGTGCTGACTACACAGCCATCTCTCCAGAAGCACCAGATTTTTCCATTGATGTTGGAAATGCAATGCTTGAATCCCAAAAATCTTTTGTATCCCTCTATTTTGTTACTATTTACCAGAGGCTCTGAAATAGCAACCATGTCAAGCTTGTATTTGTTGACCATTCTCTTGAGTCTGTGAATGGCCTTTCTAGATCTTACACCTCTAACGTTCCAAATAATAGCACTGATCATTGGAAATAATTAATGGTAGGATTTTTTGTTCTTACCCCCTCTCAAAGAAGGTGAAGATTTTTTCTTGCTAGCTTTGGTGCTCTTGTTGTTCTTCTTGTTTCTTTCTTTGTTATCCTTGCCCCCAGTCGTGTCACTCTTTTTTTGTTGGCTTTCTTCTTCCTCTTGATTTTTACTAGCTTTTCCCTGTTCCTCAGTTTTGCTATCGCAACTGTTCTCTATTTCATCCTCCGTATTCTTCCTTTCTTTGTTTTGACTAATTTTGCTGCTGGTGTACTGTCTTTGGACAGTCCCATTTTGTTGTTGTTCTCACTGTCCCTTGGCAGTTCCATACTTATATCTGGAGGAATGCTCTTGCTGAATCCTTTTTTGCTCCTGTTTGTCGACTCATATTTACTTTTTTTGCTTCTGCTTCTTCTTTCTGGAGATATGCCAATTCTGTCGCATACCTCTTTCAAATGCTATTGCGCATCACTTTCATCTTGTGATTGGTTCTCGAACTTGTACTCTTTCCTTTCCTTACTCTTGCTAAATTCTGTCTCTTCCTCTTCACAGTAATTCTCCATCTCCTCTTGGGATCTATATATTTCTGGAATATTGTCATCTAAGTCCACCACTAGATTAATTCCAGGATGGTTTTTGATATCAGAAGGGAGACTGGATGACATAGTCTCGCAATCATTCTCTCTGCTCCTGGCTTTGATATTATCCCTTGTTCCCTCCTTATGCATTTCCTCATTATCATGTTTATTCTCACTGGATAATTTAACATGCTCATTATCTTGCTGTTGTTGGTCCATCCCATCCTTAGCATTTTTGGATTCGATCTCCCCCTCACTATAATCATCTTCTGTCGCTCTTTGATCTATATCCTCCTTGTTAATTTCTTGTATATTGTTGGACTCTACTTCTCCCCCTCTATCTTTCCCAATTCTGATTTTTACCTTGCTTCTCTTTTTCGGCATTTTGTTCTTTCTCTTCCTTTTAATATTGTTCAATCTCTTTTTAACCACAGACATGATCTTTTCAGCAGTGTCTTCCACATACACCATCTCTGTGGCTTGCTTGTTTTGTGCCTCTCTGCCCTTTTCCTCTCTTTTATTTTGCTGAACCTCATTTCTATTATTTTGGTGACTGTTCCTCTTGGCCCTGTTCATTCCTCCCTTTATTTCCTGATTTTTGGCCTTCACCTCTTGTTTATTTTTTTTCCATCTTTTCCTATTCTAGAGCAGTGTCCAACTCTTTGTCGTTCACCTTGCTAGGTTCAGCATCATCTCCTTGTTTGTCATTTTTCTCTTTGCTATCCTTCTCATCGTTCTTTCTTTGTGCCACCCGTCTACATTGAACGATAGAGTGTCCTAGCATCTTACAATGGGTACAGAATTTTGGGGGGTTTTCATATTCCAATTTCTGGTAGAAACCTTTCAACGGAGAGGAATCCTCTTCCACACCAACAAAAATAGAAGTCACTTTTAGTTTGGTGAGGTCTACTTTCAATCTCACTTTGGCCATACTTGGCCTAGTTCTATGATCAGTAGCCAAATCAGACGATAAAGGAATCCCCGCCGGTCAAACAATTTGCTTAATATAATTCCAAGAATGACAGTGGAAGGGGAGTTCAGGGAGTAAAACCCACACCGGGACAATCGGTGAGTCTTCATCGGGTTTAAAATGAGGAGACCATTTTTCAAACCACATGACCTGACCTTTTATGTCTACTGATCTTCTGTACCAAACATTCTTAAAGTCTTCTTCTTTATCAAAATCAAGAAACACTGTTCGATAATTAAAAGCCCCATTTTACAAGTACCCTTAACCGAGATTTTTTTCAGCAAATTTAGACCTTATTTTATCAAGCTGAGGTCGAGTTTTGATGAATTTACCTACCAGCGTATACTTGCAATCCAGAGCCATGATTTTATAGTAATCCCTAGCTTTGAATAGCATGGCTGGTACACCATTGTGAATAGTGCTCCTAGCCTTGACTTCGGGGTTCCCAAATCGACCATGACTCTGGTTAGGGATTGATGGGTTTTGGATTGCCATGGCATAATTGATTGTTGGTTGATTCTCCTTATCAATAGCCTTTCCACTGTTACACCTCCCATTTTATTTCAAGAAGATTTCGGCTTATTGGTGGTGTATACCTTCAGTACGGTAGTCCGCACCAGAGTTTTGGTCATGAGATATTTTGCTTGGTATGTGTACAGGTGTATAAGTATGTATTCTTGACATTTCGAGGAAATTGGAAGTGAAACGAATCGAATTGGAGCAAGACGAAGCAGTTCAGGAAACTGCTGACACCAGACAGCGTCAACGGCCCAAGGGATGGACCGTCGACACGTCGACGAGCCGTCGCCTGGCACCGTCGACGAGGTTCTGCGATCAGACATCTCAGGCGGAGAATCGACGGCGCACGTCGACGAGCCGTCGACCATGCTCGTCGACCCGCGAATCTGGAAGCTTCTAGCCCTGATTATAAATATAAGCTCCCACGTTTTATTTCATTATTTCTCCCAAGAACAGACCCTATATCTCTCTAGAACCCTCTAAAACTCTCTCTCTATTTCTACAACAATCTATACCAAGAAATCAAGAGCAAAAGCCAAGATTTAAGAGATTCATATACTATGAAGCCTATTAGGGTTTGTGGAGAGTGAGAATTTCTTTGGCATGCAAGTGAAGGATTCCATTCTAATGGAGTAGAGTGACTCAAGGGTTGTTCCCAAGTATTTAAGGTGAGTCTTATGTTTATTTCTTAATATTGAGGGGTTGAAAGACTTGGATTATGGAAGAACATAAAATATAGAGCTTAAATGTAGAATCAATGGTATTCTTGAATAATAGTTGACATGAATCATGACTCTTGATGTATTATGAATAGAATCTTGATACAAATGACATTGAGAACATGGGATAAACATTATATGTTTGTAAATGTAGTAGTGCACTATGACCATGATTATGGATGACTTGAAATGAAATTGGGAAATGTGGATAATGTAAGTGAATGGAGATTATTGTTTAGGATATTGTGAATGTTATTATGGACGTTTGGGAGTTGATATGTGATATGGAGAAAGTTGTATAAACAAAGGAAATGCTGCCTAATTTTCTCTAGCCTTAGTTAAACATGTTCATGTGATCGATTAGCTAATGTTAATATGAACTCTCTTGAAGGTAGAGACGTGAGCATTGGAAGAGAACGTTCAAGTGATAGAGTAGCCAAACGAAAAGGTATGTAAGGCTAGTCCCTTCCTTCTAAGGCATGATTCTCATGAAATGAATTCCCTTTTCTTTCCATGACTTTCTTACATTCCGGAAAATATGAGTCAACGTTATATAGAGCTCCTTCTGAGACAAAGAATAAGAGATGCGTTATGAATTCGATAATGGTAATGAGGAGCCTAAGTCTAGAGATTCTAAAGCCTATGATACGACGTTAATTATTATTGCTAGACCCACCTTATGATACTAGTTCCTTCAAGGTGAGGTATGATGATTATGATTTTTCCATAATAGAATCGGGGGTTCTCGACCTTACGTCACCCCGATATGGTTATAGATTATCTTGGGATTTTAATATATGTTTTATGATGAGTTTATGAGATGTATGCGATGATACGATTCCACCGTGCCTAGATGGCCGAACATGTCACCGTGAAGGCGGGCTGCATATGATTCCACCGCGCTTAGATGGTCGGACATGTCACCGCTAATGCGGGCTGCTTATGATTACACCGTGCCTAGAGGGCCGGACATGACACCACTAGTGGGCGGCGTATGATGGTTACCCGGACGCGGGTTAACGACGATGATATATGAGATATGTATAAAATGCATTTACTTTTAAAAGGCTAAGCAGGTTATATCTTTACCTTATGTTCATGATTTCTTTATTATGCCAGTTTCTTTTCATGCCTTACATACTCAGTACAATGTTCATACTGACGCATTTTTCTTTGGATGTTGTGTTCATGCGCACAGGTAGACAGGGAGGTGATCCGGATTCGTAGGAGCTATCAGCAGACTTTGAGAGCACTCCATCGTTCCAGAGGTTCCATTGATTATTATTTTGTGTATATATATATATTCGGCACGACGGGATCCTGTCCCGTCCATATGTCTAGTATTCTAGTAGAGGCTCGTAGATACGTATGTGTGGGTAATATGGTCTCACGATTTCCCATTTGTGTATGTATATTCTTTTGATAACCAAAGGGCTTATGTATATAGAGGTAATTATGTTTCAAAGTGAAAATGGTTTCTCTATGATTAGAAGCATGAGATTAATGAATGAGCGCAGGATGATTATGACGAATAGTAGTATGAGCGGTGCTCGATGGTTAGCCCCGTGTACCCGTCATGGCCCCTAGTCGGGTCGTGACATCCACTGCCTTGTCCGTGTGGATTATCTACTGAACGTACCTTTTTCGGCGCTTCCGGCGTCCCCATAGGGACGGCGCGTGAAGCTCAGACACAGATATGAACGTTATGTCCCGTTGGAAAGTAGCAGAAGGCTTGTCTGTATGGAGAGCTTTTAATTTTTAGAGAGAGAAATTTTATTGATAAGGAGAGTAGCCTTATCAATAAAAAGAGAGTTTCAGCCACAAGAAAGAAGTAAGAATTAAAATAAAATAAAAATAAAAAAAAATAAAAATAAAAAGCAACCAAGCTCGTAAGAAAACGAATGCCAAATTTGAGTAGCCTTAGGCCTCAACCTGAGATAGCCTTCATAACAAAGACTAAACTTCCTCCTGTTTGTGACTTATCATCATATTATATTAAAAGTGAGAAGCTATTAAGTCTAAAGTTGAAAGACGAAAATGCCCATCAAACATTGAATAACCATTTTACTCTTCACTTGAAATCAATTTATATAATATTTTTGTACTAAAACAAAAATTTACCATTCAATAAATAATATAAATTAAAGTGAAAGCTAAAAATGTAGAACGTAAATCGTATGAAGACTGTTTTGATTTTCGAGAATTTGAACACACAGATCATTATGACATTGAATTGTACGTGGGTACATGTTTCTATAGTTAATATCATTTATTCCAACCTGTTTAATTTCTCATTTTGTACAAGAAGATTAATATGTATTGTAACGATTCATACTTAAGCTATTGAATATTTGTTTAACTGTACAATGTATATGAATATATATGGAAAGTCGGAGCACCGTTTCTTGAATAATATATTAATTACGTATTTATTAGGTTATTGTACATTTCATACATATAACGTATATGAACATAAGAGTCCAAATAAATATATGTGGGAACATTGATTCTTGACATCTTGAAGGATATATTATTTATTTATTTATTGAGAATAAGTCATATGAAAAGCATTTCAAGCTCTATATAATGAGAAAACAAGGGATGGCAACAATTTAGATTCTCTTTTCCTCCTCCATTCTTAAAATTGCCTTGAATAAAGGTGTGAGGCAATGAGAATTTAGAAAGCCCTATCATATGTGCTTTGTGCTTTTTAGTAAGTTTGGATTTCTAGCATCATTCAAGGCCAAGCATTTTGTTGCCGGAAAAAGTCTCTTCATATATCCTTTTTGTTATTTTTGTTAATTGGTATTTTGCTTCCTCGTGTGCTTTCTCTCTTAATGTTTCGAGAGTTTGAAATATATATGTTTTGTTTGTGTTTGTATGTATGATTCTTGTGTTGTATCATAATGAAGATTTAGATTATAAAATTTAGAAGTATTGTAATTTTAGTGAATGTGTGGATCTGTGATAAAACATCAACCTCATCTACGTTTTCTATATTTGTTTATTTTATTGTTATCTTCTTTGAATTTGGAGACTATGGAATTAAGAACTTAAAAGTTTCAGCTAAAATAAATTCCAGTAAATTGTGAGGGTTTGGTTGAGTAAAGAAAAATATTTAATTACCGAGTTGATTTTATTTGTAGTTTAATTTTCATTTCTTCTTTTGATGTACTTCCAAATCCAAACAAACCACCTACTTTTGTGGTCACCACTGTTATGAATTTTACTTAAAATGACTAAAACGTAAATGGTAAGACTAATATCTTGATTTCAGTATTTCTTATTTTAGAGCTCAAAACTATATATATATATATATATATATATATATATATATATATATATATATATATATATATATATATATATATACGGACAAACACGCAACGCACGTTCCGAAAGACTAGTACTTTGAAAAAGTGGAATATTGACTAGTGCGGTTAAGGATCTATTACTTGTGTGTTTGTTGGGGTCTCTGTGGGTTAGTGGAGTTTGGGCATCTCTGTCCACGGAAAATGATGAAACGAAGAGTATGTGTAGATGAAAGTGGGGATCAAAGCTAGTATTTTTTTGGATTGTCTAAAGATAAGGAACGAGGGTCACCAAACTTGCCATTTTCCGCGGGCAAGATAGGAAGTTGAGAGAGAATATGGAGGTTTTCCTGGAAAGATTCTAGAGCATCTCACTCTCTAACCCCTTTCTTTCTTCCAATTCTTCAATTAACCCACTGTTTTTCCCTTGACCTAAAGATACACTCATGCAGTTTATAAAACATAAAATCTGAAAATTCACTTTCTTTATATGCAAGTCAAAAGTAAATATCATAGGAAAATGCACAACTAAGATAGAACTAAATGCCAGTACAGATATTAAGCTGCAAATCTAACTCTGAACACTAGATATAAAATGGAATTCTCCTGTCGATATCCTTATTTCTCAACCATTTCAATCCCCTTTTACAAACAATGCTACAAGTGCAGTCATTATAGGCAGTTAACCGAAAGATCATAATTACACCTTGGGAGAGAATTATATTGCATTAGTAGCATCCCTTTTTTGGGTCAAAAGTAGAAGCAGCATTTATGATATGGATCACTAGTTTAATCCATATCAATTATCAAAATAATTCGACTTGAATGTGAGCTTTTAACAGGACCATAGCTAAAGCAACAATTTTTTTTTTTTTTTCGTGAAGCATCATTCGGTTAGTGTACCCAGTATATTGAGTGATTTTATTTCCCAATATTATATTTCAATCGTATCATACCTTAACCTAACGATTGAATATGTACTTTTAACAGGACAATAGCTAAAGCAATAAAATAATTTTTTTCATCCAAGAAAAGTGAACTCTCTGAACATTGAGTTGGTTGTGATCAATGATCAAGTACTTTTGTTTGGGAGAAAAAGAAATATGGTTCACTCCATGGCCAACACATTTCTAGAGCCCTTATTATTACTGCGGGCTTGTCATATCATGTACAAAAATTGCGCAGATTGCCCTTCTTTTGGGGTGGTCTTTAAATATTTTTCTTCTAT
>NC_081345.1:23806315-23822977 GCF_029784015.1 Lycium ferocissimum | reverse complement strand
TGATTCTTCATTCATGGGGAATATTTTTAGATTTTTGCCCCCCGGTTTTTGTTTCGGCGCTTACTTATATTTCTTCTTTCGGGCCGTTTTACATATACCAAAGACAATTCAAAATGTGCTTTATGTCCCTTTATTGCTTTGGGGTGATCGATATACAAGTTGACGATCCAACAACTAGGACCGCTCGTATCACTGACGGCTGAGCCCCAGTTCCTCCGGGGCATTATCTTGCTTTTAGTCTTTCCAATTTTAGATAGTTAGCTTTTCAGTATTCGTAGAGGCTTAATAGACATAGTTCAGTTAGTCAGATATTAACAGTCTTTTATGTATTAGCCTTGTTGGCAATTTTAAAAATCGTAAAATTTAAGGTCCTCACATGCCTGTTTAGTGTGTAATTCACCCAAGTTGCCATTTTAGCAAAAAGTGTCTAAATGACACACTCGAACCCTACCTCGGATGTTAAATGGGGACATGGAGATTTAGGTGCTCAAGTAAAAGGGTTATCTTTACCACACGTGTCATTACTGGGTTTGGCCATTTACTTCAATTGATAATTTTCGACATTCACAAATTACTTGTCATTCTTCTAGTGTTATGTATATACTTTGAATAATTGTAGTTGTAATAATCACACAATACTTAGCCTAGGCATTTCATTCTATTAATATTGTTCCAGTGACTCGGAATTTTCAGATACTAAATAAGCTGTATATCATATCAAAATAAGGAGAAATAGAGGGTAGGATCACGATTTACAAAATCTTTTCACCATTATGCAATAGTCTAAATTATACTATAGCCTGTGTTGTAGCAAAAGAGAAATAAAAATGGTATTGTTATAATGTCCTGATCTTATAAGTCCACCTATCTAAAACTCCAAACACAATCGCGCCAGCCGCCCCTTCCTCCCCCCCCCCCCCGCCCCCCGCCGCCCCGGCCAAAAAAAAAAAATTATGAGACACTTTTTATTTATTGAGAGTCAGTTAAATTAAAGTAGATCAATTTTATATTTAAATTTAAAATTTTAATATTCAAAATTATATGAACAATACAATAAGTTGGAATTTTTAGTTAATGTCAATCTGATGAAAAAAATACATATTAAAATTTGGTCAAATTTAATTAATTCACATAATATAAATCTCAGAAAGCAAACACTATCATATACTTTGGGATGAAGTATTTGGTTTGCTACAACCATAACATAAATATTTTAGTACTCCATCTATCCCAAAGAATTGGATTGCTTGCTACAACTAAATCAGAAAAAAATCGAAGTTTACTTGGTTTGATTTCAACATTTCAAAAATCGACGTAATTGAATTGAGTTTTTAGAGTAAAATCCACATAATTCGAATGGTGAACGCCCTTGCCCATCGCTCCAAAATTGAAGAGGAAAAAGGGTGGGTAAAGAAAGCTACCTGCTTTCTTTATAATGCTTAGTATACTAAAGCTGACTAAGAAGAATAAATAATGCCTTTCAATCTGTTTTTAGCTGACTAAGAAGAATAAATAATGCCTTTTAATCTGTTTTGTTTTTTTCATTTTCTACAAACCATTATTATGCCTCTCTGTACAGTAACACTTGAACCCAAAATTATGTGAGTTCATCTTGATCAGGTTAAACCAGTACTATAATGAAAAATAAAAAAGAAAAGGCAAATATGGCTGGAAATTCAGTTAAACTGCTTTTAATCAAGATAAACCTATTGGAACAGTATACATAAATGTAAACATCAGCCAAAATCACTTCACTCACTGGATTGGAGCAATTCACCATGACGCGAGTAGATTGGAAATTTTCAGACCATTTTGGTAATCTTTGTGAATTCTTCATTCTTCTTCTGCCTTTATCTTTTTTTTTTTTTTTTTCATTTCTGTGTTGTGTTCTCACAGTTGATATCGCTGTCATAACTTTCTTCTTCTCAGACCCAGTGTTTTAAAAGGTGAGGGCGTAAGGCGGGACGTTTTACGTCTGCCTCAGTGAGGCGTAAGTCTCGAGGAACGGGGCGTAAGCCCCATGGGGTTTTAATTTTTAGTATTTTATAAAATGATATAATTATAATAAATACTTTTAAATATGTGAAATAGCGAAAAAATTGAAGAAAATTATAAATAGGTGATATATATATATATATATGCTCCACCCCCACAAAAAAACTAATTAGAACACTATTATACGCTACTTACAAGTACGAGTGGCTGCTTGTTACTTTTTTGAGACAGTAGAAGGCAAGATAAATAATTGGAAAAGAATACATATTAGGCATTTTAACAATAAAAAATGATATTGACTTTTAAATTTAACGTTTCAGTTCCTTTTTAAAACATTTGAGTAATTACATGTTGACTTTTGAGAATTTGGGCATTATATTAAGGACTTATTTAACAAATTTCGTTTTAGTTTGAAGAAGTTTTCTGGGCTTACGCCCCAACACGCCCCAACAAAAAAAACTCGCCCCAAACGCCCGGGCGTATGCCCCAAATTGCTGGGCATACGCCTTTGGAGACTTTCGCCCCGACCCATCGACCCGGGGCATTTTTGGTACGCCCCGCCCCAGGGCTCGCCGCGAAAACGCCTTTTAAAACACTGCTCAGACCTCACATCACATTTTTCTGTTTTAATTACATATACATTAGCACTATATTGTACTTTGAGAATTTGATGATGGAGAATGATAATTCAATTTAGAGATTATACCATCTATCTCTTCCAAGAACTAAGTTCTTATTTTATTTTCATTTTTTTTTATTTTATAAACCACCATAATGGTGGGGATTAGGCAGTGCCTAATCTATGTATTGATTATAACAAAAATACATTGTTGGTGGACTGGATATTTGTCTAACCCACCTTGAGTTACATGAAGGATGAACAACTCATCCTTATACAAAAAATTTCAACGGCTTTTAAGCTCAGGATTAAGGCTAACGGTTGGGTATCCTAATGGAACCAAGACACTAAGAAGAAAATACCTTTGCCAGAAACACAAAAAGTAGCACCAAATTAGTTTAACCATTATCAAAATGATTCCTCTGAGCTCTTATTCTGAATGTGGGAGTTCCATCTATGTCATACTTCAACCAGTTTTTAACTCCATTATGTAGAGCTAAATTTTGTGTGAAGAAAAGACTCTGCTTTTTGTGTTCTCCCAGACTTGCCAAGTAGTCTACCAAATTGTTGACTTCTCTATAGCAATGTTGAAATGTGAAGTTGCCTCAAGTCTTCAAGTTACTAATTTGCTTTACGAGATGCATGATCTGCCAATTAACATTATATGATCATTGATCAAATTAATGATAAGCATTGAATCAGATTCAACATCAACACTGAAGTAGCCATTTGTGATGCACATCCCTTTAAGGATGGCTTTGGATTCTGCTATGTTGTTGGAGCATTCTCCATAATATTCAAGCCATGATTAGTTGGCCCTTGTCATCTCTAAGTACTCCCCCTCCTCCTGCATTGCCTGGATTCCCTTTGCTGCACCCATCAGTATTCAGTTTGAATCTGCCCGGACTAGGCTTGCTCCATCTGAGACATTTTATATTGATCCTAGGCTTCAACCTTTTAATATAAAGAGCAAAGTTACTCCATTGCTGCATAAAAAGTTCTTTAGAAAATTGGACTGGGAGCAACATTTTAATCTGCTGAATAACCAGATTAATAATGTTGCCTGGATAGCTTTTGATGTCTTCATATTTATGACTACATCTAGCTTTTCAAAATTCCCAACAAATAAAGAGGGGCAAATTATAGCTGCCGTGGGATCTTTGATTTTAGTCTAATAATTTGGATCATAATATTTCATTAAAGTTGTTGATTGAAATTTGGATTGGATTGGCAAAAGTCATGGTCAGCTTCGCATTTCTGTTTCTAATAACTCTACCTGCTCTTTCTTTGCTTTTGTGACCACATGTACACTTCCATTTGTGCTCAACTTTCATGCATTTTCTTTTGGGTCTATATATCCGTTTAGCCATTATGCTCCGGTTTCTGTGTTTGTAGCTTTTTGCAATCTTACAAACCTTATCCCAGGTTTGCTCAACTTCTTTCCACATAACTTGATGGCATCACAGTTATAATTATCTGTTGCCCATATATCTTGTCTTGGCACGTTTAGACCTTCCACACTTCCCTAATGGCTTGATCCCTATATATATATATATATATTGTGTATTCCCATATTGTCTAATTAATAGTAGAAATATTTTCTAATCTTTCTGTAATTAGGGGTGGGCGTTCGGTATTCGGTTCGGTATTTTCAAAATTCGGGTTCGGTAATTTAAAATTCGGTAATTGACAGTAGATACCAAATACCAAACCGAAAAAGTTCGGTTCGGTTCGGTAAATTAAACTTCGGTTCGGTAAATTTCGATAAATTTCGATACGGTATTCGGGATGGAAACAAAGTATACAAAAGTTGAGGTACAATATAATTGAAACAGATTTGTATACTTCTAAACAACTCTTTACATTCCAACATATTTGAAGTTTAACGACGAAGCATATTCTACTACAGAAACGTGCTTTTATATTCAAATTGAAGAAGCACAAGCGGGACAAGCAGAACGGAGGGGAAAACAAAGTGAAAAAGAAGGGCAGGGGACGGGAGGAAAAAGATAAAGATCTCCACAGCAACTGGATATGAAAATCATTCAAATGGAGGACAACACAAGGTCACAAGCAGGAGTACAGAAATATAGTTAACATATTAGAGTGAATAATTCGGTATTCGGGAAATTACCGAATACCGAACGGTACTAATGTCTCACCAATCCCGAACCCGAATACCATAATTTTGAAATTTTATTCCCGAATACCGAATTATCGAATACCAAATTACCGAAATTCTCGGTTCGGTTCGGTATTTCGGTTTTCGGTAATTTATGCCCAACCCTATCTGTAATTGCCTAATGCCAAATTCAATTTTATATAAATTCATTTGTGAAAACAGGGGTAATAGGACTCCTGCGCAAAATGCTTTTTGCGCTCTGTATCTGTCCACCAAATTCTGAGAGTTTAATATCAAAAGGCTGTTGCCTAGTTCGGATATGGATAGCAGGAGCATGCAACAGTTATTTGGCTGCGGACTCGCTTTATGGTATTGCTAATGCAGAGGACTCGTTCAAGCTTAACCATTATAGGGAAGTGTCTAGCAAATATGGAATTGCAACGTATACGACAGCTCGTTCTTCGCACTTTCGAGACCGAGCCAATTATCTGAAATATGAGGTTGCGAAATATTGTGGCATTCAAGGTTCAAAATTTCTCCCAGTTTTTCACTTGTATGATCCTACACGAGATCCCATTGCTTGGATTGAGCTAGTTACAACCAGACGAGACTCTAAATTTGGGATAAACGAACATGCAGAAATCAAGCGAGAACTCGAGGTGATGTTTACTATTAACTTTGTTCTAATTTATGTGATACACTTTTCTTTTTAGTCTGTCCAAAAAAGAATAATATATTTTCTTATTTGACAATAATTTAACTTTAAACTTTATCTTTGGCTTATTTAAGAAAGACAAGATTCAAAAGATTTTCTTTATTTCTTAAATTTCGTGCCTAGTCAAATTATATCATATAAATTAGGATGGACGGAGTACTACTTTTTTTTTTTTTTTTTTGGTGGGGAAAGAGGAAATGGGGGAGGAAATTACAAGATAGGGAATCGAACCCTTAACAATTAGATGAAAGTTCAGGTTGTCAATTAACTGAGTTATTAAGGATTCCATGATGTTTACTACTTACTACACTTACCGAATGATCTTCTTAATTACTTAAAGTCACTATTTCTAGGTCTGAAATTTTCTTCATAGGCTAGCGCTGTTTAGAATCTTTTGGGATCACTTCTCTTTTTCAAATGCGAACTGTAAAATGTAAATACTGTATTTCATAACCAACCAAATTTAATATCTCTACACCGTAATTGAAATCTTTAAGACCTCTAGCTAGTATTTCAAAAGCTAGGGTTTAACAGAATCAAGAGTGGTTTATATATTATGGTGAAGACAAAGGATGGGGAATGACAAAATCAGCCAAAATCCATTTGACCCATCCAAACCAACCCAAGTTTTAATAGATTGGGCAATATGTATTTGGACAATTTGCACGATTGTCCTTATTCAGGGGTGGTCTTTAATTTTTGGCCCTCAAATTGGTGGTCTTTAATTTTTGTTCTTCACTAGAACCCTTTGGTTCCGGATTTGAACCCCTGCTCAATTAAAAATTAAAAAAAAAATCGCAAGGCAGAGCCCTTCATGCAGAGTTTGACTACCTTCCATCAAACTTTGTCTTAAGGAAAGTTTGCAGTCAAACTCTGCCTGATCAGGAGAGTTTGACTGCAAACTCTACTTAAGGCAGAGTTTTGCTTTCAGGCATAAGGCAAATTTTATCTTAAGGCAGAGTTTTGCCTTCAAGCATAAGGCAAAACTCTACCTTAAGGTAGAGGTTTGCATTAAGACAAACTTTTTTTTTATATTCAGTTGGAATTTTGCAAACCTCTGCCTTAAAGCCTAACTCTACTACAAAACTCTACCTTGCGAATTTTTTTTATTTTTTTTTTATCGAGCCAGGTTCGAACCTCAAATCTCATAGTATTAGGCGAAAGCCAAAAATTAAAGACCAACAATTTGAGGGACGAAAATTAATGATCAGTGCATTTGAAGGGAAATCAGCACAAAAGAATGTATTTTACTGATTAGGCTGATTTGGGCTATATGCCCAAAGTGATCCATCAGCAAATAGCAGCCCATATTGACCCGTGTAACAGCCCAACTCTGACCCATGAGATTCCAAACAATTACCCACTTATTCCCAATCACGGTTTACTAATTACCCATAATGGTCAAATTCATCTCCATGCCATTTGGTTTCCAGGACAGATCTTATTACATGATTACTTAATTTGGTAGATATACGTTAATGGAATATAAATGACAAAGAGGCTTTTCCGGAGTTAAATATTACAATTATTATTTTACATAGAAAAACTATACTCCCATATTCAATTGGATTATGAATCTATTCTTATTCATCATTCAAATTTTTCAAGTAAGCTATGGCTCTTTAAAAAAAAAAAAAAAAAAAAAAGAAACAAGCTTAAGAGAGTACAGAAATAATTTGAAAATTGGGTTACTCTTTATGAATAAGTAGTTTGAGAAATCACAATAATAAAATTGAATTGTGTTAACCATTTAACTAGTAAGCTGGTAGGGATGGCAAGCGGGGCGGTGCTAGTGTGGAACGGTGCAGATTTTAGGCGGTGCGGGACAGCCAATTAAATAATTCTTTTCGAAACTGATGCAGGGCAAGGCGGGTTGCGCGTTTAAACTTTAAACAAAACAAAAAATTTAAAATTTTAAGTTCTCGATACTGAACTTCCTTAGATGTGCAAAGGCATTAAAAATCAGATCTAATTTGAATATGACAATATCATTTAGTGCTTACCTTAGCACATTAAAATTTAGTCCAGAGTAATTTAGCTATAAGGCTGCCAGGTGATTTTGAAAAGTTCTCTCAAAAACTAAACTCGTGAACTTAAAGCCATATTCGTTATCCCCCAAACCAACAATAGTTCTGAAGTAGTTATTTTTTTGGCCTAATGCATATGCGGGCCCCTAAACTTGTCAATTTTTTTCATTTTGGCACCTCAACTAAGTGTTGTTCCTATTGAATTCCTAAACTCGTCCTCAAGGGGGTCTATCAAACCTTCTAAATCTGACTTTTATTAGAAGCAAAAATTAAATTGTGGTAATGAAGGTGAAGTAATATTTTAAACGCATGATAAGATATTCTTTAGGTCATGGATGTATCGGGTTCATTGTTCGCTTTTCTTACAAATTAGGGGCTTAATTAAGAGCTTACTCTTTTTCCTCCCCTCTCAATTGCTACTAATCCTAGTTATAAGATGTAATAACTAAATTAGAATATATATTAATATGTTGCTACATTGAAGATAGAATACTATATAAGTCAGATTGTGTTTGATAGACACATATAAAGAATCGAGTTCGGGGTTGATAGAATAACACTTAATTAAGGTCGCTAAAACGAAAAAAAAAAGGACAAGTTCGAAAAAAATGATATGCATTAAGCCAATTTTTTTCTTTCACAAAAAAGCAAGGCAAATGTAGTAAAAATGTATATACATAATAGTATTAAATAAATTACACGATTTTCTACCAAAACTTATTGTAAGGCAGTTCTTCCAAAATTAAACCCAAGCCAAGTCCTCCTTAACGTCTTAGTAATTTTTTCTGTTGTACAAATTTGATTGCTAAATGTGCTACAGCGACCAATAGCAACAAGTTGTCAGTTGTATAATTATTTACCTATATATAATTTCAAAATAAAAAATAAGCTGTGTGGGCGGTGTGGTACTATGCGGGGCAGAGTGGTGCAGGTTGAAAACAACCCAAACCACGTAATCCCATACAGCTATAACATATATTTGTACGCAAACTTTTTTTTTTATTTTTTATTCTTTTCTTTCTTTCTTTTTCTCTTAGAAATAAACCAAAAGGATATTCCATTAAAGAAGGGTTTCTGAAGTTACTTGTCATCCTTTTTGCAGAACATAAACTTCACAACTTCAAACAGCGGTGAATTTCTTTTTGTGACGGTATGCATGTCTTTCCAATAATGTTCCACATTGCATTAATATCCTGTCATCGGGAAGATCATATATATTCGACTTGTATCTTATAGACAGTTTCTTAATTAATGCTATAATAATTAATGCCTCTCAAATCTGAATCAGGAACAAGGGCAGTCATCGGCAGCACGAGGTTTACAAGAAGAACCATGTTCATTGGTGAGATCAACAACGAAAGACGAAAAGGTATTTTCAGACGGTCAAAATCCTAGTGGGCCAAATAAGGATATCAGTGGTAAGTTGCATTGCCTAGTTATTACTCGGTAATTGTATAAGCACTTTGAGATGTATAATACCCATGTAATGTAGTTTACCAAGTAAGTATACAATATCATCTCTAACTTTTTGTGGCAGTTCCTAGGGAATCCACCATCGATTTGCCTTCTTCTGGCAAGACTCTAATTGTTAGTGCAAAGCTTAAAGATCCTAGGCAGGTCCGTCTCTGGAATTTTGGATCTGCATTTACGATTGAAGGGCTGAAGAAGTCAGTAGAAGACCAGTTTGAGGATAAAAAAGCTAGAGTAGAATTTGCTTCCAGCTTTGTGATCTGTGAACAACGCAAGAAAATTACTTTAACTAGCGAAGAGCATCTGATGGAAAATTTTGGCACTTCGGATCCTCCTGTTTTCCTTGTTATCGATGTTCGTCTGAACGAAGACAATGTTTCTGCCAAGGCAAAGAAAAAACGTAAACACCCAGAATCATCTAAAGGTGTTCGCCTAGTTATAGATGATAAAGGATTCATACTGGCTTATGAAGCTTTAAAAAGGATATCTAAATCCCGTATAAATGAAACGATGGCGGACATCATAGGGGGTAAGGACGTTTATATTTTATCAAAGCCATATATATATGCGTGTTCCATTAATTCATGTCTTAGTTAATTGTACCTTGTTTCAAACATTAATTTCTTTTTCTGCCTGCAGCTTCCCCGAGTACTGTCAAAGATCGTGCCAAAAAACTCATCCGAAGAACCCCTACGCCTTCTCCTCCGGATGGCTTGGGAAGTGGTGAAGCTGCTACACACAAGAAGATGAGAACAGGAGAGCCCAGCGGCACCACACATGATACATCAGGTAATTCAAATGCGGATAACGACACAACATCATATGGAGATCAACAAGAAAGACAACATTCTGCTTCGGAAATCCCAAGCAACATTGAGCTCAGTGAACGAAGGTCCCCAGATATAATGTCAGCAGAGACTGCACGTGGAGCTGAGCAAGAAACGCAACCACCGGAGGTAATTAGTCATGTGGAACAGACCCTTTATATGTCAGCAGAGACGGCACATAATGCACCTGAACAAGAGCTGCCATATTACCGGGAACCGGTTTCTGCTCCTCAGATGGAGGAAAACCCAAACAGTTACAACGCTGGGTCTATTGGGATGGGAATTGGGGATGAGGTCTCTAATGATTTGAATGGTCAATTTGCTCCAACAGTGCCGCAGGGAGATCAACATTCTGCTTCGGTCGAAGATGGTCAGGTTTCCGATAGGCTTAAATATCAACCAATATGGTCGCCGGATGCGGGTCAATGTTTTAACTACCCTGGTCCCATTGCGCTCGACAATGCGAATGGTAAAGAGTCCGAAGCAGGTCATTATAGTGGGTTCGATGCAACTGGTTCTGGAAATCCTAATGGGTCGGACATATTGGACTATGATCAACCACTTTGGCCACTGGGAAACGAGGATCAAAGTATGATGCAACCGTGGGAATTGGATAGTGTGTGCGATAGCAGTTGGTGGGACAGTATGATGCAACCATCGGAAGAGAATAATGATGGTTTCGTACTACATAAGCAGATCGACAAGTAATTTATTGTGTTGTGTGGAAGTTGATATGCGTTATGTTTAGCTACCATGAAGAGTGTGTGAGCATGTGAACCACCGAAGATTGTGGAGGGACAGATGAGATATTTCCGCTCTTAACCAGAGGCCTTGGGTTTATCCAATTAGAGAAGCTGATCCATATAGGAAGTGCTTCTCTCTTTTGTGGGCTCGATTCCGGATTAGTCGGACGGATTTCGGCTACGGGATGCATAAATCAGAAAAATAAAAAGGTTTATACTACATAAGTTGGTAGCCTTCTGTGTTGTGTACTAGGTGTAGAATGAGGAGTGCTAAGTATTGTGTGTAGAAGAGAAAATCTTCAGCGATCAGAATTAAATTGTCGTTCAAGTGAAAGAATACTAATATACTTTGTATTATTTCGTTGAACCAACTTACACTGGTAGATCAGTGGTCCAAGTTGTGCAAACCATATGAGTGGTTATAAGATCGATCTTAGGTATCTCATTTGTGCATACTAATTTTTTGGGGTAAAAGCACAATATTCAGTGCAAAAGAGGATTATTAACAAAAAATATCAAAGGGAGACCGCTATCTGGGGAATTGATCCTGGGTAAGACCTGTGGAAAGCAAAGGCTTCAGCCAGTGCATATATATATAATATATATAGTGCACAATTATATATATATACTACTCCTATATATACTACTCCCTCCGTCCCGTAATAAGTTTCACCTTAGCCAAAAAAATTTATTCCATAATAAGTGTCACCTTAGGAAACCAAGACATAAAATGTGCTAATTTTTCCAACTCTACCCTTAGACAAAAACTACAAGTTAAGTAGCATCTAAATGATAATTGGAAAAAGCCACAAAGTAACTTGATATTGTTGGATTTCTAATGTCAAAAGATTTACTACTTGTGCATGCTCTAATCAAGCAGAAAAAATAGTTTATTTTATTATATAAGGATAATTTAGTAAACTTCACATTTCATTATTGGTTTTTTAATATTCGTGTTTTTGGCTAAGGTGAAACTTATTATGCGACGGAGAGAGTAATTTTTTAAGGTATATCACAAATATATACAAAAAAAAATCCCAAGTTACCGAGTGCACGAGCCCTCCCTCTTTACCACGAGGGTCCGCCTCTGCTTCTGGTTGGTTCTGCAAAAGATGAAGAAGGTTTATCTAAGAATCTCATACTATTACTTACTCTACAACTAAATGTGCATGGCTCAACTATAGTTAATTCCCAAAGCTTACCATAATTGTGCATATGGAAATCAACATTCTGGTATTCATTCAAGCCAACGACCTCTATCCTGTCCGATTGTACTAATGCGTATCAACTACATATGATACTGTAGTACATAACGAGAGGAAATAGGAGTAATACACTTTAATGGTATAAAGAGTAATAAATTTGGTGAAAAATTTCACCAAACACAGAAGTACTATTAAGTCAAGTTATACACTCTAAATTTGCCTCTCTGACATATAAATAATCAAGGTAGTAATTTTAGATCTACTAAACAAAGCATTAGATGGACAAAATATTTGAACACTGGTCTTCCTATGTCGAAGGCCCAATAGTTTGGGTATTCTTGCGGCCCATTATGCTTCATTAAGTAGGACTCACCCATTTCAAGACTAAATTGTACTCTCTCTATTCCGATATAGTTATTACTAGTTGCATGAGGCTCAGGCTTACTCATGATATAAAAGTAAAATTTAATTTAGAAAATATGACTTATGTCACATTTTTCTATTGCATAATTAAGTTAATCTAGTGAAGTGTTAATCATGTTTTGTTGGTAAGTCTTCATAATTATTAAAGTTTCTTAGTCACACAATTGAATAAATTTCAAAGAACAAATCATTTATGGTCGAGGAAGGAAGTTTTGGAAGGAGAATTAGAAAATACAAAGAAACACAAGATTCAATATTCATAAGAAGCAAAACTTTGGAGGTTTAAAACGAATAAAGCGTGTGTTCGATATGAAGGAAACCATCTTGTGAAAAATACTTTTCAATTTTCTTATGTTTGGTTGGTCAAGTTAAACATTTTCTTTAGAAAAATAAATTCCTTAAAATAAGAAAAATGATTCTCTAGTGGAAGTAAGAAATTCAATTTCCACAAGTGAAATTCCACATTCATTGTGTCCTTCCAGTCCTCCAATACACTTCATCTTCATCCCCACTCGTAGCTCTCATCCCCACCACTCACCACCCCACCTCTCTCACACCCATCTTCCAGAGTACTTGTCTAAATTATATACAAATGATTTTAGGATAATATTTTTTGCTTGCGTATCAAATAAAAGAAAATAGCAAAAAGCACACTTATTTTCCTGGAAAATATTTTTAAAATAATAACTTTTCGTGATTGTGAATATTGAAACTGTGACTCTAAAGTTGCATAATTTTATCAAAATGTATAATAACAAATAATGTACTCCCTTCGTTTTATTTACTTCGCCCTTGTTGACATGACACTTTCCTTAAGAAGCTATTTATTAGGGGTTTATCTTATTAAATTATCCTTATTAATTATGCTTTGAAAATAGAAGTTCAATTACTATTACTCTATATAGTTACTTATGATAAGAGTAATATTCAAAGAAATTAATGAATGTGTCTTGATTTGCCAAAATGGACAAGTAAAAAGGAAAATCTACTTTTTATATAAGAGGCAAGTAAAATAAAATGGATGGAATTAAAGGTACACTCTCGATTCCTTTTTTACTTGTCTCTTGTTGACTTTTCACTTCCCTTAACAAATTGTTTACTAGGAGTAAAATATACTAAATTACCCTTATTTATTATGCTTTGAAAATTTAAGTTTGACGACTAAAACTTTATGTAGTTACTAAATGATAAGAGTAATATAGGAAGAAATTAATAAATCCTTTGTGATTTACTAAAATAAATAAGTAAAAAGAAAAATTCATTTTTTGTATAAGAAAAATATAAAAAGAAACAGAAAGAGTAATCTAATAAGGGACAAGAAAATCCACAAAAAATTACTATATATAGTGCTAATATAGTCAAATAATAAAGGCCTTGACTACTAATACTTTATGTAATTACTTAATGATAAAAGTACTATAGAAATAAATTAATAGATCTTTCGTGATTTACTAAAATAAATAAGTAAAAAGAAAAATTCATTTAGTATAAGAAATAAGTAAAAAGAAACGGACAGAGTAATCTAATACTCCCTCTGGAACAAGAAAAGTGTCCACTTAGCTTTTTTTCTTGGGCAAAAAAAAGTGTCAAACTTATTAAATCAAGAAACAATTAACTTTTCCCTATTAAGTATTATGTGATCAAATCCCAATGCCTATTTAATTAAGGGCAGTTTAGTCAATTCACATATTTTTTTCTTGGAGTGACTAATTTCTTAAGGGTGTGCAAATAGCTAAGTGGGTTTTTTTTTTCTATCCGGAGGGAGTAAGGGATAAGAAGAAATCCACAAAAAAAAATACTATATATAGTGTCAATATAGTCAAATAACATTTGTAACGACCCGTTTGGTCGTTTAGCACTTTAAAGCTACGAAAAGGGTATGGGACTATATTGTATTTATTTATATGATTTTAATACATGTTATAGTTTATATGAGATGATGAATAGAGTGAAGTAATCTGAGGACTAATGATATATTACTTCTGGTGAAAGGGCAATTGATGTCTTAGGAAGACATTTGAAATGTAAAAAAGTGGGCCACCCACTTGGTGGTCTCACGTAACCCAAAGAGAGTTGACAATAATATGTAGTCAATTAAAAATAAATGAAGTGGGCAAGCCACTTTTATTATGTTGCCAGGAATACGTGACATAAAAGAGGAATTAAGTGTAAGTTTTTTTTTGGTTTACACGGAAAGAGGGCAAAAGAAAGTCAAAGTGGGGCTTTGGGAAATAATATAACTGGCAGTAGCAGTTTTCAAGGGAAATCGAAAAAAGAAAAAAACAAAAAAACCTATTTCAGTTCCCTCATTGGCAATGACTAGTTTAGTGACATAATTAGGAACAGGGATTCTAAACGTGAAATCCTACTTATGAGAATAGGGAAGAAGAGCTTGATTGAAGTATTGGCGTATCTGTGTCAGACGCACTCAAAGTTTAAGGTACTAAGACTTTATATATAATTAGTTCCTTTACTGCTACCTTTATAGAGATAAAATAGTAGTAGTACATATGAATTATATTTCGTCGATATTAAGTTAGATTGTGACATTGGCATTCTGTATCAAATGCGTTGTTGCTGGTATTTCCATTTCAATTTTTGTGTATAATGAGTTTATGTGATTGTACTTTAGGTGTATTGGGTCATATGTACAATTTTAAATTCAAGGCATTTGAATTGTGGAAAGTTAGATTTTTGTTCGAAGTTAAGATATTGGAGTAATTAAAGGTTTCGAGTCTTAGTCCTAAGAAAGGAGAATTAATGATTTGAGAGTCCATTTATGGATGAAATTGACTAATTTTAAAAATATATGATCCTTAGATAATGGGTGAAATTATTTTTCAATAAAATTCCAATCTTGCCCTTGTGGGCCCAAGGCCACTTTTTGGGGTGCGTTTTGGGTTTTCGAATATATATATAGCAATATGGGTGTCCTTAGATTCGTATTCTAACGTAGATCGCATATTTTATAGATTTTGATCGTTCAGAGACTCTACGCAAAGGGAAGGCATTAGTTTGATTGTTCACACCCGCTTTCGGCATTGAGAGTAGGTTACGGTTCACTTTAGTTAGACTCTGATTAGAGAATCGTATGTAGTTGTAGAAAGTGACGGGGATAGCATATAGGCATTCGGGCATGAAGTGGAGGTGGATTCCAATTAGATTGGCTCTGTCAGCTGTTATGTGGGTTTGTCGCCATATGTGTTATTTTCTGTGATTATCACCTGGTTGTATCTCTGTCATATACTAGCTCACTCTTCATATGAAAAGGAATGGTAATATTAATATGACTTGTATTTGTTGATTGTATATTAGTGATATTATTGAGACTGATATCATGCATGACATGCCTTCTATATTATTCTTGTGATGATGGTGAGCTAAATGATTGAGAGACTCCGGGGTTTTTTTGCCGGAGATTGAGAGTGACAGAGAGACTCTGAGGTCCTTGCCAGAGATTGAGAGTGATTGAAAGCCTTCGACGTTTCTGCCGGAGAACACGAGTGGTACATGGACTTCGCGGGTCCCCCATGACTCATGGCTTTGAGGCACTGCCCTTAGCATGTGTGTACAATAGTGGAGTGAGAGAGGAGACTGTCGCATTGCATTCATCCACTCATATATTGATGGTCATTTGGTGAACTATATCTATCTTGGTTGATTTCATGATTTCTTTACACCTTACTTGTACATGATGCGTGACCATACCTGTTTGCTTTATGTGCTACTTGTTAGTTTCCACTTCTTCATGAGTTATCTAATCATTGTCGGCCTATGATGCTTACCGGTACTAGTGTTGTACCGATTACTACTCTTCTTTGCCGCACTTTTTGTTGAGTGCGAGTACGATCCGAGCTCCGCTTTACACCGTGGGCGATATGTGAGGGTGACATCTTTCAGTCATTCAGGGTAAGCTACTTGATCATCCGTGGCCCCTGAAGGACCTCCTTTATCTATTTATGTTTTTATATTCGATAGACAATATGTAGCCTTCGATTATTTTCAGACTTGTATTCTGGACTATGTTTAGCGCTCTTGTACCCTTTGACCAGATTTTTGGGAGATGTCGTGACATTTCTAGTGAGGACAAGTATTTAAGACTTGATAGCTTCTTTTTCTTTAATTTTTCGCTTATTTAACTTGTTATTGGGAATGTGGTTCGCCTACTTGAGGGATAGTGTAGGTGCCACCACGACTCGTGAATTGGGTCGTGACATACAATGATTCTTGAATGTAGGAATTTAGTAGCTTAGTCGGTTGACTACCTGAAGTGAGGGATCGAATCCCACTTTGTAATCCCCTCATTTCCCCTTCCCCTTTCTCTATCCCTATGCAATTAAAAAAAAAATTAAAAAAAGAAAAAGATAGCATAAGTAATCTTTCTTTAAAGGTGTTAACCGGTTCCAACCGGTAACCGGTTAGTTAACCGGCCGGTTCCGATTAGTTAACCGGCCGGTTCCGGTTAAAAAATCGGAACCGATTAACCGGTTCCGGTTTGAAGTGCTTAAAATCTTTT
>NC_081345.1:23741116-23806215 GCF_029784015.1 Lycium ferocissimum | reverse complement strand
CAAATCTCAAATTCGCCTAAGAGATAGATTTTAATTCCATTTGTGATTTCATTTTTTTTTTAAAATTTGACTCATATTATATTTTATGTTATAAAATAAAAACTATAAAGTAAATAGATCAGAGCCAAATATATAGACAGAGACTGATATATTATTCAACTTTAAACTGATATACAAATGAACTGAATTGACATCCTATTTATAGAGAAAAAGAAGCATTTACGCTTTTAAGAAACGTTGCGAGTGCTTTTGTGTTCAGGCAGTGTCTGCGTTTAATCTACTCGCAAGCTATCTCGTCGAGTTACTTTATAAGCTTCCTTTGATTGCAATGTAAGCGTCGCACATTTTTCAAGAAGTTTCTCGTTGTGTTCTTCTCGTTTTCAGTTCTGTTACAAGCTTCCGCTTAATCATAGCTATCCATTGATCGTATATTTGTTGGACATCCACAATATGGTGTATTTATAACCCCTCGAATGTTCATTTAATAGATTTGCGCTCGTTAAAACCTTTACTAGAAAAAATCTTCCAAGGAAGTAGATGTCCTTTGACGTTTGCTACACCTTTTTGATCCACTTCACTGCATTGAGATTTCCTCTTTATTTCTTCCCACGGTCGTTAGATCTTTCTACTCACGACTCATATTCAGTTTTATACGGATAAATGTTTTCAAAGAATTCAACATTATCTGATTCAATTACTGTATTAACATGGATTTCGAAATTGTCGGATTTGTAAACCAAAAATCGACAAGCTTTGCTGTTTGTAGCATATCCAATAAAAACACAATCCACAGTTTTTGGTCTAATTTTTACCCTTTTGGGTAAAGGAACTTGTACCTTTGCTAAACACCCCCCCCCCCCCACCCCCTTCCTACTTTGAAATATTTCAAGTTGGGTTTCTTCCTTTCCATACCATATAATAGATTGTGTTTTGCGGTGGGGCACCCCGTTGAGTATTCCTAGGCTGTAGAAGGATAAGCTTTCCCCCCACAAGCTATGCAGAACCTAACTTATTAGTAAAGTATTCATCATTTCCTTTAATGTGCGGTTTTTCCTTTCCGCAATTCCATTTGATTGTGGTGTGTAAGGGACAATAGTTTAATGAATAATTCCATATTCTAAACATATCTCTGCAAAAGGAGATTCGTATTCTCCACCCCTATCACTTCTAATCATTTTTATCTTTTATTCAATTGATTTTCCACTTCGTTCGTATTTTAAATGCGTCAATTGCTTCATCCTTACTATTAAGCAAATATACATAACAATATCGAGTGCAATCGTCAATAAAAGTTATAAAATACTCTTTCCCACCGCGAGATGGTATTGACTTCATATCACATATATTCAAAGGATTAAGTCTAAAGGATCTCGAATTCCTATCAATAGACTTATATGGATGTTTAACAAACTTAGATTCAACACAGATTTCACGTTTTGATTTATTACACTCGAATTTAGGCAATACTTCTAAATTAATCAATTTTCGCAAGGTTTTGTAGTTGACATGTCTTAAACAAATTTTAGTCTCCAAAACAGAATACAGATCAATATATAAAATATAATTTCCTTAAGATTGTTATTATTCTGTATTGCAAAAATGTTGAAATAGTAACTTAGAAATAATTTCTGAAACATAAAATAGAAACTGGACAGATTCTGACAAAAATCAGTAGAAGACGAAAAACAGAAACGGAAAAAATAATAACAGTCTCTGAAAAAATATTTAAGAATCAAAATCGAGCCCACTAATTGCGCACAAAGGTCCTATGAAATTATTCCCCTAAGTACTTATAGTTAATGGAATATATCCTCCCGTGATAGAACGATCTTATTCGCGGTGTATCGGTATTTACATTCTTAAAACAACGGTTCGTGAACAATCCACCAACTAACGCGACCGAAATTTATTTGTGCAGAAGAAGAAGAAGAAGTTTTGATGTTCAGAAAATTCGTAAGGAAAATTCTGAGGAATCAATCGAATTTATAGCCATAGAAGTACTGTTTCTGAAGGTTTGCAACCTTTCGTAGCGAACTACTTAAAACGGGTGAAATTTAAATAAAAATCTATAAACAACGGCGGGTCGGTCGACGGCGTATCCGAAGCATTACTACGGCCAGATAATTGAATTGATTAATTAAATAAATAATAATTAATTAAATAATTAAAATGAAAATTTGGTCCAAAAAGATTATCAATCAAATCATTTGACCAAATCCAAATCCAAATCCAAATCCGAAGTCGAGCGATGACGACGGCGCGAGGGGAGACCCTCTTCTTAACCCTTTAGCAACAAGAAGGAGTACTTCTACTTTTAAGTAGGAGAACTTTTTTTTCACTATCAATGAGAGAGAAATACTTATTTCATAGAGCAAGAGAGAACAACAATTCATTCAGCCTATCAATTAAACCAATAAATCTTTACCAACTTTTTCCAACTTTCCACGCTAACCACTCATTCTGTGCCAACTTTATGTCTTTGTCAGTGGTTGAAGTGATGGCCACTATAATAAAGTGTTCACACGTTGAG
Organism: Lycium ferocissimum; assembly: GCF_029784015.1. NCBI lineage: Eukaryota > Viridiplantae > Streptophyta > Magnoliopsida > Solanales > Solanaceae > Lycium > Lycium ferocissimum. Next base: position 23,803,685 of record NC_081345.1, on the reverse strand, counting down.
AATACTTTAGTTTTTTTTTATTATAATATTGTCTATTAAAAAGATTTAAAGATAAGAATGCATTTGGAGTATCCAATATGCGGAAAAGGATCAAAATTATCCCCGAACTTTGAGAAATAATTTAATCATACCCTTCATTATATTATAAGGCTAATTATACCCTTATCGTTATATTATTGCCCGTATATACTTACGTTAAACCACGCCACGCGCATCATCCTACACACCCAACCCATTTTGCCCTCAAATAATTTTTTACCCACCAACTTAACCCAACCTGACCCAAATATATATTTTCACCCAAAATTATACGGACCCAACCCATTTTCTTTTCCCTTTCTTACTCTCTTCTTCTTCCTCCATGTCCACCATCTCTGATCCCTCACCCCAGCTCCTCCATGTCATTCTCTTTTTTGTTTTTTTGTTTCTTTGAAAATAGCTAGATGATTTTAATATTACACATAATAAAAAATGATAAAATTTATTTTATAGGTAGATTAAATGCAGATTTGGTAACCGAAAAATGATGAAGATCGAAAAAAATGAGAGCTCGTCGGAAAATATTGAAGCTTGTCGGAAACAATGGTGGTGGGGATAGGAGGATTAAGTGATTATCTATCCACATTTCATTTCTATTTTTTGATTTTGGAGAGGGATCTTTTAGAGAAAAGATAGAAAAGAGATGAAGATTCGAAAAAGGTCGCCGGGAGATTTTTTTTGGCCAAAGTTCGTCGGGAAACACTATATTTGCCTCCACCACTACCACCACCGATAACAACATTAGTAATAAGCGGTAAATAGGTTGGGTCCGCATAATTTTGGGTGAAAAAAATTATATCCGGGTCCGGTTGGGTTAAGTTGATGGATAAAAAATTATTTGGGGGAAAAAATAGGCTGGGCGTTTAGGATGATGCCACGTGGTATGCCGTTTAACATAAAGGTATATCTGGACCATAGTATAACAGTAAGGATATAATTGGTCCTATAATCTTTTTAGCAAATCATATATACTTAATTTCACCTTATAAGAGATTTTCATGGTACAAAGTTTCATAATTAAGACCCGTTTAGCCATGGAATGTTGACTTCAAATTTTAAATTTATGTTTTTTATGATATTTGAAAAAGAAAAGAAAAACTCAACTTGAAATTTTGATTTCATTCTAAGCTTACTGGTTAAGACGATTTAAGGACAACAGGTCGATCAACGCTACTCAAACGCGCAGCACTACAATTTTTATTCTTGAAAGAGATGCAAGGAAGGGTAAGTTGAAGGTGTAATTTTGATTACCTTTGTTCCATGACTACAGTGGTCAGCTTCCAAGCACAAAGGATAAGTGATGCTGGAAGCTATTTTGTCTCATGATTGCTTGAATGTCCCTCATTATCTTTTTATCACTTTTCTCTCTTGAAACACTAACCAAATAAAAGTTACAGAAAAGACATCATTTAATTTTTGAACTCTTGCATTTAAAACTCACTTTAGCAACTAAATTTAAATTGTATTTATATACCCCCTTAACAATTTTCATTTCAATTATTTTCCACCCTAAAAATAATACCACTCTCACAACGCGAGCGTATTACACTCGTCACGTCATCGCTTATGTCAAAAATTACCAACACTTCATTTTTTATTTTTCTTTTATTATTTTTTCTCTTTCTCTTTCTTCTTCTTCTCCCTTTTCTCTTTCTTCTTCTTCTTTCTCCTCATCCTCACCCTACTTTAGCAACCACAACGCCGCTGCTGCTGCCGCACCTGCCACCGCCGCCACTGCCAAAAAAAATATTATTATTATCAATCCAAATTGGGCAAACTGCCTTAAAAAAAAAAATCATCACCATCATCTTTAACCCACACCTACCACCACCACCATCATCTCTCCACCAAATTTCATCCAATTCTTTCTCAAATAAGTCCCACTTACACTCAAATTCGTCCAAATTAATTGTTTTGGTTGTTATTGTTGGCCATTATTAGTTTGGACGAACTGCCCTTAAAAGAAAAAAAAATCACCATCACCATCTTTAACCCACACCCACAACCACCACCATCATCTCCCCCAACAAATTTCATCTAACTCCTTCTCAAATTAGTCCCACTTACACTCAAATTCGTCCAAATTAGTTATTTTGGTTGTTATTGTTGGCCATTATGATTATTATTAGCAAACCCATTTCTTCCATAATCATTATTCCATAACTTTATTTTTGAAAGAAAACAAAAATCAAAATCAAGAAATCAAAAAATAGTGAAAATGAAAAGAAAAGAATGTTGAGAATATAGAGAGAAAGAGAGATTTGTGAAGAAGAAGAAGGAGGAAGGTGGTTGGGGGGGGGGGTTATGGGGTGAAGAAGAAGGTGGTGGGGCAGGGCTGTGGGGCTTGGCAACCTGGGAAGAGGGGGCGGGGGTTGTGAAGAATGGGGAAGAAGGAGAGGATGAAGAAAGGATGTTAATAATGGGGAAGAAGGAGAGGAGGGGTGGGTTAGAAGAAGGGAGAAAGGCTGAAAAGGTTAGGATTATGGGGCCCATTTTTATTTTTTATTTTTATTTTATTTTTTAATTGTATATTATTTTTATTTTATTTTTTAATTCTATAATAGTTTATATATCAGCGGGTCCACTTTTTGTATTGTTTACTCTCTTAATTTTTTTATTTTTTTATTTTTGCCACGTCAACATTTGGAGTGGAAAATAATTGAAATGAAAATTGTTAAGGGGTATATAAATACAACTTAAGTTTAGTTGCTAAAGTGAATTTTCGTGCCAAGTTCAGGAGCTAAATGATGTCTTTTCTCTAAAAGTTATTCTAATGAACGAACAATCCAACATACACTTTTTATTTGGGCAATTCGCAGAATTGCCCTTCTTTTGGGGTGGTCTTTAAATTTTGCCCCTCATATTTGAAATCTTTAAAATTTGCCCTTCGGCTAACACCCATAGGTTCCAGGTTCGAACCCACGCGCGACCAAAATTTTAAAAAATTCGCAAGGCAAGTTTAAATTTCGCTATGCCGACCCGATACTTTTGTTAAGGAATTACCAAAGTTTACGGGCTCCGCATACTTATGCCTTGGCGACTTGGATAAGTATGCGTCCGCATAACTTTGATAATTCCTTCACAAAGTTATGCGGTCCGATAAAAGTATGCCCATTAAAAGTATGCCCCCACCCCATAATCTTAGAAGGAATTATCAAAGCTTATGCGGACCAAGATACTTATGCCTTATGGGCAGACTTGACATAAGTATGCCGTCCAAGATAACTTTGATAATTCCTTCACAAAGTTATGCCGGTCCCGCATAAAAGTTTGCCCATTAAAAGTATGCCCCACCGCATAACTTTGTGAAGGAATTATCAAAGTTATCGCCGACCCGATATTTATGCCAAGTCCGCCCATAAGGCGAAAGTATGCCGGTCCGCATAAAATTTGTAATTCCTTAACAAAAGTATGCGGTCCCAGATACACGCGACTCAAACCTTGTCTTGCGATTTTTTTTTTTAATTTTTGCTTGAGCGGGGGTTCGAACTCGTAACCCGCGCGAAAGCTCAAAGTGCAATGCGAAGAAAAATTAAAGACCAAAGAATATGAGGGGCATAATTTAAAGACCACAAATATGAGGGGCAAAATTTAAAGACCACCCCAAAAGAAGGGCACTCCGCGCAAAAAAATGCTTTTTCTAACAATTATTACTACATGATCCAACTAAGTTGGGGCCGAATATATGATTCTTCACTCATTTAAGCTCATAAAAGAAATTAGATTTTTTTTTTTGTACTGCCATACAAAAAAAACTCCAATATACACTTTTTTCAATCCACAAAATTTACCAGAGCTTAGAAAATGATAATCAGCTTACCTCAACCTCGTTATCAGTTTCGATACTAACTTCCACCTCCCTGATAGCTCACCAGCGTCCTTGCTCATTATCACAAGAGCCACCCTTCGTAGCTTTCCAGCTTCCAACCACTCTACATGAACACAATCATAGAGACAACAATCATTTCCCTACGTAAATATGAGTTGAAACAGTCAACAACTTTGAAAAAATTGTAGAACTTACCAGCGAGTTGGGCATTCAAGGTGGAAATGATAGTAGGGACTTCAGTTTCCTGCGACTATTGATATGTAAGAGAAAATGTCATAATTTACCTGCAATTAATGCATCAGTTTATTTCTCGCAGTAGTGTCTGGTTTTTTTTCCATTGAAGAATTGACATAGAACTTTTGAGAGATACATCAGAATCATTCATTAACATTATAAAATAAAAAAATTAGCGGTACCTGCGTGTAAATTTTCTATTACCAGGACAGTTAGCAGGATAAAGAAAAAATTATCAATGAGGTATACATCAATCCATCACAAAAATAATATTTCATTCCATGTATTTGATTACCTTAGTATAGAATATAATTTAGAGCTTTTAAAAGTGAAGTAAAGCAAAAAAGTTCACTAATGTAGAAAAGAACATAATTCCAAGACCTCAAGTGAATACTATTATGGGCGTAACATATTAGGTCTAAGCTAGCTGTTTGACTAACCTCTTTCATCACTGCAATTTGTACAACATAAATAGTGTAGAACATAGAGTGAAGATTTCAGAGTACATGCTAGGATAACAGAAACCAACAACAGCTAGTACAACTTAGTCATTCATGATGAAACTTCAAGCCTTGGTCCTCCCCCAAAAATTTGAATTGTCTTGATTGGATTCGATCAATTGGAAATACATGGAAAGCCAATGAACTGAGTCCTGGATCATGACAAACAAGAGGACTCAATGACTGTTTCTTGACCATTTTGAGTCCAACTCTAAGCTAAGATGATATCCATAAAGAACAGCAATACTGTAAAAGAAATTACCATTACAAAAGGAAAACTGTAAAAAGCGGAACTCAAAAATACAGCAGAGGTTAAGGACAAATTGGTGAGAAGTAACCGAAGACCAGAAACTGAAGCAAAGAAAACAAAATATTGGTCATGTGTGAGAGACAGGAACTGAATTTTGGCATTTAACAATATGACAAAGATGAAAACTCACACTTATCAGTAACATATTTTTAACAATATTTTGAATTCCTAAATTACCTTACTTGTCCTTTTCAATTTGACCAAAGTGAAGAAGAACTTAAAGCTGAAAATAATTGAGAGATTTTCTGAATCCAACAAGAATACATACAAGGCGATGAAGAACACAAATACTAAAGGAAAAAGAAAAAAAATTTAGAATCGTGCTTATCTTGTAAATTTCCAAAAAAATTGAACAATCAAACAAGAACTTATTATATCTGGTCTCTGCCGGTACATAAATATCTGACTCAATCATCAATATTCATGTTTGTCTGTTCCATCTTTGAAATAAGAGCTCAATATAAATTCTTGAAACCCGTATTTCAAACCTTAAGTTAAAATCTCGAAATCCTGCATATAAAACTATAAATTACCCACATGCAACACTTGAAAATGTCAAGTAAATCAAAAACAAAGAAAAAAACAAGAGACACTAACCAGCGAGGAAAAAGGCTAAGAAAACAAAACAACAAGAGGACACCGAAGAAGGAAGAAAGGAAGAAAGAAATGGACCGAAGGTCTTAACTTGCTCTTCTTGAGGGATTTTCTCTAAATTCATGATTTCAATTAATATGTGAGGTCACTTGTAAATGTGCATCCATGCTTGTTGGGACAAGCGGGTAGGGATGTCACCATGTGTTAAAAATATTATTGCATTTGAAGGGTCATTTGGCTTTTTTTGTTTTGTTTTTTTAAATGAATTGTTGAAAGAAAATTGAATCGAGTTGATGAAGTGACACTTGATACGAATTTTATAAGTTTATGTGAACTTATGTTGACGATTAAACATCAAAGGTGATTTAAATAAATATTTCAAATAGTTTTGATAAAGTATTGTATCAAAAGTGTTAGTATTTGTATTGAATAAATTATATTCATTGGTATTTATGCTTTTAAGAGCTAATTGGTTTGGAAACAACACTTGTTGAATACCTTTTGTTTTAAATTCTCATTTGATTTAGTATATTTGAGAAAAGGTTTACATTAATTTGATTGTGTTCAAAATGAGTGGATATGAACGTCATAATTTGATAATTTGATTAAAAAAAAGATCTTTTGAGGCTAATATGCTATGAATCTACTTTTGAATATCAAATGTTTTTGGGAATTACTTTGTTAACCGAGATTGGCTTCGGATATATTCCGATTGTCGCCATAAAACTACACGTGTCAGTGTAGGCGTAGTATCTACCAAATGGTAAAAGGTTACAGTAGAGTGTCCTCATGAAAGGGTACTATTGTGCTATAATAGCATGTCTGAGTCGATTCGTACGGCACTATGATTAGACGACCTGAGCTACTTGGTTGATCACCTAGTTGACTTTGGATCTTATGTCGTTGTTGGTATAGTACTCCCGATGAAAGTTAATAAAGGATTTTACTATAGTTAGACCTAAAGAGCCGAAAGTGATTTTTAATGATTCATTGATTTTACTTAAATCAGGTCTGAGATGGGGCTCGTGTATTCATTACTTGATGTTCTCAAGGTTGATTTGAAATGCAGTTTACACTTACTTTTAAGTAGAAATATTGAAATTGTGATTTGATATAAATGTTTTCCGTTAGCGATACTTGCATTGACTTCCTAATAAAAGTCAAGTCCCAGCTTTGAGTGTGAGAGAGTCAATGATACTTACGAGTACCGTGACGGTGTACGCAGCCCTCTTTTGGGCTCCTTTATTTTTATATTTCTGGATGAGGTGTGACACATGATAAGATTACAGGGCTAGGATGACTCTGTTCACAAGGCATATGTTGAGGCACCACTTCTATCCCGTGGTAGGTAACACATTGTTTCTTATTTTCTTTAAGTCGAGAATTGTCCCAAGTACTTAGTATTATTCTTTGGTTTAGAGGCTCTATAGACAGGCTATGTTGAATTGTAATAATTGGAGTGTACACAACATACATGAAAGAATTATTATTAGGCTTAAGTGACTAAAACGCCCCTAAAATTGGGACGAATTGCAACTTTAATCCCCAAACTATTGTTGCACTTCAAGACACCCCTAAACGTGGCAAAATAGGTTTTAATTCATCCCCGAGCTGCCACATGGCACAATAAGTGTAGTCACACGCCAACAGGTGCGTGAGAGGTGCCACATCAGTTTTTTTAAAAAAAAAAAATAAAGAAAAATCAATTTTGAAAAATTCATTAAAAAGTATATATATTTTTTTAAATCAGAAAAAACTATTTTTTTTAAATGTGGAAAACCCATTTTTTAAAAATAAATCTGGATTGGATTTTTTATTAAAAAATCTGAAACTTTTTAAATCTTGAAAACTAAGAAACCCGTTTTTTTTTTAAATCTGGAAAATTGATTTTTTTTAATTTAAAAACCTGGACTTTTTAAAAATCTGGAAAACTAAATAAACCATTTTTCTAAAAAAGAATCTGGAAAATTGAATTTTTGATTAAAAATTTGGGATATTGATTTTTTTAAGAATAAAGTTGGAAACTAATAATTTTTTCTCTAGATTTAAAAACTAATCTAATTTTTCGGGATTATTTTTTTTAAAAATGGGTTTTCCACATTTTAAAAAAAAATCAGTTTTTCCAATTCTTTTTTTAAGAAGTGTCTTAAAAGAATCATGAAAATCTGGATTTTTTGGGACACTTTTAAAAAAATATCAAGTTTTAATTTTTTTTTTAAATTCATTTTTTACAGATATTTTAATTAAAACTATAGTTTTTCAGTTTTTTTTTTAAATCAAATTTTCCAGATTTAAAATAAATATTTCGTTGTTCCAGATTTTTTATATAAAAAAAATCAGTTTTACATTTTTTTTTCAAAAAAATTATCTATGTGGAGGACACATAGGATGAAAATGCCATGTGGCGTTTATATTTTACATGTGGAGGGCCACATAAGCCTTTTATTACAGCTGGACCGCGACTGACTACACTCACTCCGGGTCATGAGCTCAGGGGTGTAATAAAACCCATTAACCGAGTTTAGGGGTGTCTTGAAGTCGATCAATAGTTTGGGGACTGAAGTTGCAAAACGTGCCAAGTTCAGGAGCGCTTTAGTCACTTAAGCCTTATTATTATTATTATTAAGACCAGTTGGTGGTGGAGTAGCTGCCAGAGTAGCAGTCGGAATAATTGCTGGAGCGATTGTAGAAGTCAGTGTTAGAGCAAATGGTGGAATTGAATATGTCCTTGTCCTTTTTAATGGGACATCATCTTCAGTTTCTTCCCCATCGATCTCCACAACATCTTCAGAGGAAGCCTCATTTCCTGCAAAGAAGCTCATCCATTGCTAAAGCAGTCTCGGTGAGAGTGAGAGTAATTGCCTTCGACTTTCTCTTCATCTTCCTCTTCGAAGCCGAAGGAGACGATGCTGCAGCAAAAGGTTTAGCAGTCCTTTTCTTCGGGACTGGAGCTTGAGCAATTAGGAGAATAGAAGTGTTCGGATCTAACTCAGGGTCATTCATGACCCTTGGAATAGAAGATCTCTTCGGAAGACTTAATAAGTAAAAGAAAATTAAAGTCAAAAAAGGAAAGGAAAAGCGGCAAGAAAGGAAATAAATTCTTCCGAATATTCTTCCGGTCCAAACTAACCGTGATTGGTGGCCTTCCATCGATCTTTGGAAATAACCTTCCAAGATCGATCGGCTTTGGTTGAAACAAACAAAATAGCCTGAACCCACTCGTGCAGATTCGAGATGGTTGTGGGAGTCCAGGCAGTAGTTGTAGAGAAGTCAAAGGTTAAAAAAAAGTAATAATATATATAAGGCAGTTACTTACGAGATAAGTTCCATGCCTCCGGAAAGGATATGTGAGTTGCCGAAATGATCTCGGCAGTTGGGGCTGCTATGAAGCGTTACGTCCAGCCCTGGTCATAATCTTCATTAAGGCTGGAACTAATGGGATTTTTTCTCCGTTTCAGAAGTCGGATTATTCCCCCATGAAAAAAATGTGAGAGTATGCAAATGGATCAAATGATCCAAAGTAAAAGGAAGCTCAACCTCGGTGGTCAAACAACGAAGGCATGCAATTAGCCTCCACATGGACGGACCAACTTATGCTAGGCACACATTGTAGGTGCGGCACAAGTCCAAAATTATGGGGTCAATTGGAGGATTGAGTTTGAGAGTGAAAGGGCAAGTATATACATTGGTCGGAAAGTGAGGATGGATTCATTGTCCGATGGGAAAATAAATTGGGACATTATCTTCCCAAAATTCAATTGAGGAGCAGTAGTAGAGTCATCTTTCGGTGGCATTTCCCAGCCACAGTCCTCCCAGACTTGTTTCTCAAAGTCAGGAGTAATAGAAGAAGGATAGGCTTCTACCGCTGCCCGTCGATCACCTTTTGTGTTTGTTGTGCTAACTGCAAAGTCTTTAGAAAAGTTGAAGGATGAAGGGAGCATATTGAAGGCTCTGGGTTCTGAAGCTCCGCCGGCACCGGCAGCCATAGACGGAAAAGAAGGAGGGGAAAAGCTTCTTGCCGAAGTAGAAGCGGCGTTCATGCTTTTCTTAGTACTTTTTTTTTATAGTGTCAACTCAGGGAAAAAGTTCCGATAAAAGAGGTGGTCGGAAGGATGGTTGTGATAGGAGCTGATTGGAAAACTTTGAAGAAGTTTTGGAGAGCTAAAAATTTGAAGTTGAAGGTAAAATAATGAAAGCAAAAATGGTGGAGAATTTTTTATAATGGAGGTTGTCGTCAATACGGTGACGCTTCGGGAACTCGCACCGCTTCAATTTGTCAATCAAAAATCGACACGTGTTCGGAGTCACAGTGTGACAAGACGTGCGTCAGAATATGGAGAAGTGGAGACGTTTTGTTTTTGCCCACTTAATTTGAAAGTTATTATTTTTTGAAAAAAGTGTAACTTCTCTCGATTTGTTACTGATTCAACGTAATTAGTTCCGAAGAATTTGTACATAGCAAATCATAATCGGATAAAAATTAAAAAAAATGGATACATACATTTGAAAAGGAAGTTTGACAGCAAGACATATGATAAAGTTGTAAATAGACTCAAATCAATTACCGAAGTTAATTAAAGATTTCGGTTAAAATAACCGGGCAAAACATGATTGGGAATTAAAACAACTATCCATAAAAGTTTTAAGGCAATAAAGGGAAAGATCTAAAGCCTATAAAGCATTATAAACTGTCTTGGATGCCCCGAAATCTTTCTCCTTCGTCCTAAAAGCTCCGAAATCATCAATATCTTCAAGGGCCATTTCAACAGTTTCTGCATCAGTCATCGCTTCGAGGAGTCATGAGAGAAGATCGAATCCGGGGCACTATCTTCTTTGAAGGCATTCCTTCTCATTTCGAGTATGGCTAAATCACGGCAGAACGTGATTTCTTACACCAAACCATGAAACAATCACGGGAAATTTCTACACTAACAAGATGTTCACGAACGCTAGATATATTTTCTTCCAACTTGGTGTTCTTGTTTTGTATACCTATGTAGGAAGTGGTCAGTGCTTGTAAGAAATTCTCTCGTTCTCTTAGGGAACCAATGACGTCATTCAAACGCAATGTCAAAGAGGCTTGAAGGGAATCGAAATCCCAGAGGTCGGACCTCAATCTTTCATTGTCAATTTTGAGACGCTGGTTTTCCGCATAAAGATTTACTTCCTGTTGAGAGGAAGCAAATGAACGGGCAACTTCTATAGCTGAAGTAATGGCAGTATGGTCTTGTAATAAAAAATGAGGGAATGAAAAAAAATGAGTAGGAAGAAATTTAAGAAGAAAGTATTTGGGTAATATGTACCTGAAGGAAAACATCCGCCAGTTGAGTCAAAGATGACTCTAACTTGGCGGAAAAAGATTTAGGATGGGGTGATGACCCCAAAGAGGCAGTTTCATCCTGCGGAATGGTGTTCTTCGAAGCCTACTCTTTGATTGGAGAAGTCGGGGCAGTTGACGGTTGATTTGTAAGAGGAGCAAAATTCTCCTCGGATGGCTTCTCAATCACAGTATTGGGACTGTTTGGTGATGGATTATTAACTTCATTGGTTTGCTCATCCTCATCAAGTATAATTACTGAAGGATGAACACCTTGTTGAGTTTTAATCGGAACCTCTGAAAGCAGGCGCTGGGTACGGAGTCGAGAGATGATGTCTACGGGTGGAGAAAAAGCTTCTTTTTGTTTACACTTTCGACTAGAGGATGCAACATTCTCCGCAAAGAACATCTCGGGAAGGAACCCTTTTGGAAGTTGGCTTCTTCACAGGAAGTCTCATAAGAAAGATATAGTTATAAAGAAATTAAACGTGCTAAAAACCTACAAAAATATTTGGACTTACCGTGATTTTTTCCCTTTCCACCACTCAGAGCTCATACTCCTCCAAGAGCGGGTTATGTTGTTAGAAGTATCAAGTAATGCAACAACCCATTCGAAAATCTTTATCACAAGTTCCGGTTCGACTGAAACCGCAAGGAAAAATTTATTTGTTGAGTTAAGGGCAGTGTTAAATACATTAAAAAAGAAGAAGGAGGTTACATGCAGGAACTTACGAGTAGGATTCCATGAAAGGGATTAGATAAAGGACGGTGAAGCTGGTCTGTTCGGATCATGATGAACCGGTGTAACCAGCCTCAATCGTAATCATCCTATGGATCGATCAAACTGTGCCTACCTTGGGGATACAAGTGCACTAATTCACCTCAGATAACTCGAGGGACGTACAAATAAATGAGGTGGTCCAGAGTGAAAGAAACATTGGCTATGTTAGCCAAGAGTTGAATGCAATAAACTAATCTCTAAACCTGTAGTGCAATTTGCCCAATGCAAACCTTGTATCGGCGGCAAAAATTCTCTAAAATTTGGGGAATGGGGAAAGAGAACCCTATGGTGAACGGATAGGTGTATGTCATAAAGAAACCTTCTACATGGTGGTTCATCCGCATCCCATCGTCAACATTGATGATATCAATATCGGAGCCAAAATTGCAATCTCGTCGTAATGTGGGAATTGTTTCAACATCTATGAACGATTCAATCTCGTCAACGGATTTCAGGTGGGTTGAAATGTGACAATCATTGTTATATTTGAATCCAACAAGAAGAATGTCGGCAACAAGAATTCAAGTTCCTCTTTCGAGTTGGAGGAATTCATTGGAGCATTATCTGAACGGCAGTCAGGAGAGGCAGAATTTTCAGGAAATTGAGTTAACAATGGAAGAGAAGATATGGTTAAAAAGTTGAGTTTTGACGGAAGAAGAAAAGGTTAGGAATTGTAATTTAAGGTTTGCTGAAGAAGGAAAGAAGATGAGTGATGGTAGGCTATGATTTCTTGCCTTATATACATTCAAATCGAGAAGTTGAAGAGTTGGGAGTTTAAATGGCATCAATTTCCAAGACAAAGCAAATCAACTTTATGGCCAGTGTAATGATTGACCGCCGATGTCGTGAAGAAGTACATTAAAGCCAATTTCAACGGCTACCTTTTTAGTTAGATAAACCAGACGGTTCGTGTTCCCGCCATTGAATGGTCTCGGTAACATTTAAAATCCATTCCCCGGAGTCTATACTTTCCACCCAAAAATGGGGGGACTATATGTATACATGATGAAGCATAGCTTGACACGTGTAGCATCAGAAGCAAGATATGTGGCGGCACAGGTGGAAACAGTATGGGAAATCTTTACGAGGACTTCGATTTCGACCGAAGTAATCAATTAAAATGGGATTGCAACGGGTTATCATCAGATTGGGTCATTGAATGAGGGTAATGAGTTTTGGAGCCGTTACGTAATCAGATCAGATCCGAGGCAAGCGTTACGATTAGCAATCAGTAAGCATTTATGGCTCATTATTAGTCATAATTGGTAGATAATCACAGCCAAACAATGTGATTCTTGTACTATAAATAAGAGCACAACATTCATGTTAAGGGCATCTGATTCTGAGAGTACGACAATCACTACATTTTATGCTTAAGCAATACAACATATTTACTTTGTTCTCTATAATATTTTGCTCCTAATTCATAGTGCTCTTTAAGGCTAAGTGATCATCTGGAGTTATCTTCACCGTAAGGATTTCCTCTGAGCTCATTCGGCCCAGGCTTATTTCTTGTCTTATATTTACTTGATTTCATTATCTATTGACCTTTTGGGGGGTAAACAGTAATATTCTTGTGGATGAACATTAATCATGTTTTTACTAACTTATGAATCTTGATGTTAAAATGATTAAATAGCTACACAGGTGAATAACTAAATTAAAAGGAAAAATTTCAGAGACCTCCCCTCATATGTTGCTTCGTTTCACTGACCTCCCCTCACGTTTGTAATATTATGGCTACCTCCCTTATTTTAACTTTTTTGTAACAACTCTTTTATTCTATTAATTACTAATGAAAAATAACATTCATGGACTGATTTGCCCTCCCTAAGATTATGTTCTTTGGATTAATTATTATTTTATTAATATCTCATTTTCGATAAACTGAAAACAAAAATATGCTAAAGTGCTCTTCAGTCTTCTTAGCAAGGGTTCTCTTTTCCTATTCCCCTTCAACCCTCTACGGTGTTCTCATCATATTTTCTGCAAAAAAATAATTATTTTTTACGGACTGTGTCTTCAACAAATAAAGGTAATTTACTTGTAATCTTTTTTGTAAGTAAGTATGTCAAGTACTCTTCATGTTTTTGCTTCTAGGAATTAAGTAGTATTCTGATGGACTGGATTTGACGAGTTGGGATTAAGAGGTAAAGGTTTCTATACTGCTTCATCATTTTAAAGACAATTTTTTTTATCAAAAACTTATCTAACACGTGTTGTTGGATTTTGCTTGCAATAAGATAATTATTTTTAATATAGAAAATTTAGTTTCAGAATTTTCCTATATTTTCTTAATCAATCACAAAGTAGTTGGCAAGATACCTTATCTAAAAAATTAAAACATGACGAAACAAAAAAGCTCAAACGTTAGGAACGTGTTGGTGAACATCTCATGATATCCATTCCTAAGAAATAACTTTTTAAAGGTAAATTCATAAATTAATAATTAATCAAAAAAGCATGATCTTATGGAGGACAAATCAGTCCACATATGTTATGTTTTATTAATAATAAATAAAGTAAAGGAGTTGTTACATAAAAAAGATAAAAAAAGGGACGTAGTCGTCAGAGGCGGCTATAGGATTTGAAGGTGGCGAGTGCCACAATTTTCTTCAATGTACATTTTGTTAGGAATGTGTATTTGGGTCGGGTCCATATCTTTTTAGATTATTCAGGTCAACTTAATAAGCTTTTTTTATTTGCAAATATGAAATTACATCTCAAAAATCAAGAAACGAACATAATTAGCATCTTAAACAAGGAATCACACCCATTAACACCCATTAACAACAGAAGTAAAATCAACATTTTCACCAAGGGACTTGCATCTCTTATGTATATTAAAAAATGAACTTGCATAAGTAAAATAATATCTTCAATAAGGGAATTACACCAATCAAAATAAGAAAAATAATTAAAAAAAAACTCTTCAATAGGTAAATACACCCCATAAGTAAACGTAGAATTAGATAAACTACAAGTTCTAAAAAATAAATTATAAATTTCTTGTTTTTTCTAAGCAGTGCTTACGAAATTTCCATCACATTTAAGTAGTAAAGTGATTTAAATTGAATTTAACAACTATAGAATAACATAAAAATTTATAATACACTCCCTCCGTCCATTTTTATTTGTCTATTATACTAAAAATATATGTCCACTTTTACTTGTAAGTTATATAGTTTGAAAAAACAAGACATAATTTACCATTTTATACCTATTTTTACCCTTATTATTAAGCACTCCAATTCATTTCTCATTTTATTTATTGCTTATTAAGAGTGTCCCAAGTCAAATATAGACAAGTAAACATGGACGGAGGGAGTAATAAACAAAAGAAATTATAAAAAAAAAAAATGAAATTTTGATCTCAATCCAAAATTCCCATTGAGACCCAACTTTTTCGATTTAAATACTCACTGATTTGAGATTAAGATAAATGCTTAATTTAAGGGATTTTGAAGTTTCTATTTGTGTGTTCTCGCTAGAGATTACAGATAAAATAATAGAAAACAGGAAAGGCAATATAAATAATAAAAAGATAAATAGAAAATTGTGAGAGCCAAAAAGGGAATTACTAGTACAAAAGAAGTAAAAAGCACAAAGAAAAACGGGAGTCGGAAAATGTTCAAGATAGATTCAAACTTGTGTCTACTAGCCGTCAACACCTTTGTCTAATTTACGATTGGGGGGTGGGAGGATCAAATATTTAACCTAATTTAAGCAAATTACAACATAAGTATATAAAAAAATTATTAATCTAGGGGGTGTCATGCCACCCTCACCCTAAAGGGTGGATCCGCCTCTGATAGTCGTAATATTGCAAACATGAGGGGATGTCAGTGATATGAAGCAAAACGTGAGGTGAGGTTTCTAAAATTTTCCCAAATTTAAATTATCTAATGGAATTACTTTATTTTATAAGGACACAAATATGTCGTCTGGTTGTAAAAAATACATTAATACTTGTTTGTAGATGGTACAAATTATAACCCTTACACAGTTTATGCTTTTGCTATCAGTTGTCATCCCGCTTTGACCACAACCAAAGTAGACCAATATGATAGAATTAAGTAAAATTGAGCCCTTTAATTTTTAAATTATGAAGTCACTTTTTTAACGGACATATTGAATATTAGCATTCAAACGTTTATTTGGCCTTACCTCTATTGCAGGTATTAACTCTAATGCAATAATAACAACACTGCTTTTGAGTACGTTAAATCCTCATAAGAATTAACGAATTCTTCAAGAAACACAAATTAGATTATGCCAAAACTGAGGTAAACACAACACCAATATAGTGTGACCCAACACTAGAAGAAAAATATATAGGTCGGGCAAAAGAATTTGAAAATGAGATTATTGGCTTTTATAAAGATCGAATTTCTCTTTCCAACGTTAGCATCCTCAGCAGGCAATTCCTCAATTTATTTTATAAACTTCTCAACATTAGTAGCAAGCCCATTCCTAATTAGCTTGTACGACTCATAGGTTTTAGCATTCTCAGCAAAATCATAAATCAAACAAAATCTTCTTGTCTTTTATCCTCAAAATAAGGTATGAAACATGAAGAAAAATAGCATATGGATCCTTAACATCACTCAATATGAAGAGCATCAACGATGACTTATTTCTATTAATCAATTGTGTCTTGGACAAAGAGTGAGGCAGAAAATACACCCACAACAGCACCAATAATGAGAGAGTTGTGTGGCCATTAGTATTCCTATTTGAAAAATATTCTCAACTCAAACGGTTCAAGAATGTAGTTGAGTTATATTCATTAATAAATAGCACAGTTAGAATTAATTAATTGTACATACGTTGTGCCTGTAGAGTTACTTCAATTCGTGCAAAGTTGTAAGTAGTATTGAAAGTTGAAAAAAAAAAACACCAAAATACTCCCTCCATCTCAAAATAAGTGTCACCTTAGCAAAAATCACGTCCATTAAGAAATGAATAATGACAATGTGTAGTTCACAAGTACCCCTATTTATTAGATATTTTTTGAGAATTAAGCAATATTAAATATGACTGCTTCTTTAATGCTAAGAGCATTGTTGGAAACACATGCCAATTTTTTACTTGAATTCCTAAGGTAACATTTATCTTGGGTCAAACTTTTTTTGCTAAGGTAACGCTTATTCTGGGATGGAGGGAATATTAAATAAGCTTTCTATAAATGCAATAAGTATTGGAATATGAAAGCAATTCCAACGCATTGAATCGGTTGTAGTACATGAGAGTTGCATCCAGTCATATTTGTGTCCATTTATTTTATTTTAATGGGCAAAGGTGCAAATATACCCCTCAATTTTGTAATTTACAGCAGATATATCCCTCCTTACAAAAGTGGTGTATATATACTCCTGCCGTTACAAAATGGTGCAAATATACCCCTGCCGTTATAAAATGGTGCAAGTATACCCTTTTCACTGACAGGAGTTTTTTTTAAAAATCATTTAGGTTATTTTTTAATTAGCAAAAATGCCACGTGACTTTAAGAAAAGTCTATCTATTTTTTTTTAGTAGACATATTTTTCTAAATCCATGGTAATTTTTTCCTGGTGTGTCGGGTATGGTTCGTTTAAAAAAATATCTCCATAACTTTAAAAAAAAAAAAGTCTACCCATTTTTTTAAACGAACCATACCCGACCCATCAGAAAAAAAATTACTATGTGACTTTAGAAAAGTATGTCGGTTAAAAAAAATGGGTAGACTTTTTTTTAAAGTCACATGGCATTCTTTTTAATTAAAAAATAACCTAAATGATTTTTTTTTAAGAAAAACCCGTCAGCGAAAAAGATATATCTGCACCATTTTGTAACGATAGAGGTATATTTGCACCATTTTGTAACGGCAGAGGTATATTTGCATTATTTTATAACGATAGGAGCATATATACACCAATATGTAACGAGAGATATATCTGCTCTAAATCGCGAAGTTGAGGGATATACTTGCACCTTTGCCCAATTTTAATAGTTGAATATTATCATTTGATGAAAGGTAAATGAACTTTTAGTACCAAAAATTTTAACAGTGTAAGTGTTTAATTGAAGGGCATATGGTCACTCACCTAGGTAATTTGGTAATTCAATTTTGACATTTTGAAGTTCCCACTCTAGAATGGGAGATCGCCAAGAAAGGTCAGAATATTTCAGTCTAAGAGGGGCTTGAGAGATAAAATCCTTATATTAGTAGTAACAGAAAACAAATACAGCTTTCAGTTAAAGACAGCTTCCAGTAACATGAGTTTCTCCACCAATTATTGAGGAGACATTTCATGCAACATAAATTTGTCTTCGACAATCAGAAAAAGTAGTATAAAAGAAAAAGGGATGTTCAGTAACGTAGCCTCTTCAGCAGCAAGATTCAGCTGCAAGCATAGAGAACCAGTTAGAAGTTTAATGACTTTACATATTAAGACAATCTAATACTCTGTCTTTCTAGCAATTATTGTATAAGAAATTGCTTCTTATATGAAACATGAACAAGACAAATGCAATCTTCCTTCACATTAGAAAGCCAAGGAGGACCACATGGTTAGAGCAATCTTACTTTAGATGCCAAGTTTCACCATGCAACGATAAACTATAATAGAGCCTTGAGATCAGATGGTTAGGGTTCATTTACAAATGAGAAAAATAGATAAAATCCCTACTCAACACAATCCAGATACTTTGAGAGGTTTTTACATCATTGCTTTTATTGCTACAACTCAAGCTGGAAGTAGAAAAAATTATCCAAGGATTCTTTTATCCCGCTTCAATGGGATAATATCATGACTGCCTTAAGTGGTCTAACTCATCACACTGCTCTCAGCATAACGCATAGTTTTAGGCCACATAAGATCATGACATTCCACTATACTAACTGAGGGTATAGCTGAACCAAAGTTTAATAGTACTGATTTGCAATTAACATTCCACTACACCTCCAACACATCAGGACAAATTATATTCAGGACATCTAAAACCAATCAGCAAAGCAATCCTCTAAGAGGGAACTTTTTCGAGATTGGACGCCAGTTTGATGCAATAAGCCCATTAAAAGAGATCAAGCACACAAACCAAGTTGGTTCACAATTAGGTCCAGCAGCACCCCAAAGGCATAACTCATGTACATCAAAGCTTAAATTATGCAAGAGACGACCAAATAAAGTAAAATTGTTTTCATGCGGTTTAGTATTTTTCTTCATTACTTCCCCATCAAAACATCTCCTGCTTTTTTTACAAGCATCATTTCCCACATTTTGCTTCTCTCCTTCCATATTTGATATGCTATGAACAATGGTATCATCTCCAATGTCTTCTTTGCTTCTTTTACCATTAGCACATCACTTTTTCATGACTGCTCCGAACAAGCTAGAAACATATTCCACGTATCTTTCTCCGGTTCAAACAAGTAGCATCTATTTCAAAGAATCCATCCCCTTTCTTTGGGTTGTCAGGAGTTAGGACGGCCTCGTTTACCATCGTCCACCTAAAGAAGCAATTTTTGGTGGAGCTTTTGTCCTCCAAAATTCTTTCAGAAATGTTTCCACAGACATTTACCAGAGAAATTGCTGTCCTTATCTCCCTTCTGCTTTAATTCATCTCTATTTTGCAGCAGAGGTAACTGGATCTGTATCACAACTTGGGAATTGCTCATCACTTCAAACTCCAGTCATTTAAGTCTCCTCTGAATTTACGTCCCACAGATTCTACCCGATTCAATCAGATCTTGTGGATTCTGTAAAGCTCACAATCGAGCCTTTGCAACTCACCTTTTAGCCTGTCTCTCGTTCTGTCTTTTAACCTAGAAATTTCCTTTGTTACTAGGCTCTGCATCCTATTCCACCCGGTTGTTGTTCTTAGGATGAGTTTGTAAGCTTTTTCCTCTACATAACACCTAAAAATTTCCTACTCTAAAATTTTGCATTTGCTAGATTCTTGTTTTTACCTGTGTATTCACATATGCTATAGTTCGAGGGCACACATCCTTACTTTGACCACTACTAACTCCTTGAATTACAAAAATAAATTCTCTCCCTCGAACTCTGGTTCACTTCACAAAAAAGCATCTCACTTTTATCATCTATTTACAATCGGGAATGCAAACATAAATAAGCCTTCTAAACTCAACAACAAGAACTTTTCAAATTTAACAGCTTGATATACATAGTCATCAATCACTAAAAGCTAAACTTCAAGTCATTAGCCAAACCCTTAGTTTCTTACACATTTCATCCCTTTCCCGTGCCCATAAGGATATAGTACCTAGAGGTCATATGATATCCCTGCGTCTAGAGGATGATAAAAGGGGCAAACTATCAACCTCAAGCTATTCGGTCTTTGCAAATTAAGGCAATGGAAAGTGCTAGAGCCTGAAGCCATGCTTGATTCTTTTTTCATTACATTACACTCCCTGTATTACTTTTTTGGGATAATAACACGTTTAATCCCTCAATTATTGGTAAATTATGATTTTGGTTCTTATGATATCTTACTAAGCACATTTGACCCTCAATTAATTAAAATGTGTATTTGGCCTTATTTGTAAGAAATATGCTATACTTTGACTATTTTTTTTGAACTGTATTACCCTCAAATATGGAGTAACAATACAAGTTTAACATAACATATGAGTGGTTAAATGACATATAATTAATAATTTTGGTAAATTTATAAAATTCACAAGCAAAAGGATCAAAAGTGCACTTTTAATTCATTGAAGGTTAATTGTGCTTAGCAAGATATCACAGGGATTAAAATAAGAATTTACCAATAAATGAGGGGCCAAACATGCTATTCTCCCAGCACTTTGCTGGTACTAATCAATACTACATTACCTTATAAAAAACAAACCCAAGAAGCAAATTGCATTAGCTTTTGATCGCCCTTATCAACACAAATAATAAAAATACACAAATGGATAATTCAAGTCATTGAGAAATGACAAACTCTTTTCAGGACATACCAAAAAAAAAATAAGACATTTAAATTGAGATGGATGGAGATGGAGTAATATAATACTCACTCCGTCCCAAAATAAGTGTCACCTTCACAAAAAAAAAAAAATCTCAAAATAAGTGTCACAATTTGAAGATAAAAATTGATAAGTGTTTCTAACTATGTCATTAGCATTAAAGAGATAACCCTCTTTGATATTGATCAATTTAAAAAAATAAAAAACATTTAATGAATAGGGATAGTTTAGTAAACTCAACTTTGTATTTATCGACATTTTAATAGGCATGCTTTTTGCTAAGGTAACACTTATTCGAGACAGAGGAGTATAAAGACAAATCAAACATACAGATCTACGGTGTCAATTCAATTTGCACAATGACTTACTTCTTATGCCTTTGCGCAAATCGAGAGTTCTTTGCCTCCTCCTCTGCAAAAATCAACCGTCACCAACAAATATATAAGATTCAATCATCAAGTACAGAAAATTCAGGCATATAAATAAAAAGATAAAAAAAGATATAATTGAGAAATGAACCAGTGAAACCGAGGGACATTTTGGTAATTATAGTGCCGGTGACTGCAAAACCGACCAGGAACGGCCAGTTACGACTCCATTCCCTGCGGAAAAAGATGGGCCATGGATCGAATTTTCTCATTTCCAAAATTAGCCTTCTCTGTATCTCTGATTTTCCTCCTGGTGTTTCTATAATGGGGACAATACTAGATTGGCAAATGACATAAAAGTGACAATGAAGAATTAACCGGTGACTAAAAAGTCTTCAAATTATCAAAGGTGACGTGAGGGCCCACCTCATATCAAAACTCAATTAAATTTGAAATTAAAAAGATTGGGGTCCAAAATATAATTTTTTTAAACTTCTTAATCTTTTACAAAATACAAAAAAAATCCAAAACACCCACCCATTATACTAAAACACCCATCCATTATTCAAAACATCCCAAACCGTTCTCTCGCCACCACTCCCTCGCACTTCTTCCATATTTCAAAATCAAAACTCCCAAGCAAACAGTTAATCTCTTTCACTTCGACGTCTCTCATCTCTCCTTTTTTCTTGTCATCTTCTTCTTCACACTCGTCTATAGGTACCGCTGCCGCTGCTTCATCTTTAATATCAAGGTAAAATTTTGTTTCACTTGTTCCAAAAGTTATTTGGTAGAAATTGATGATTTTGATTGTAGAGAAGAAGAAGAACATGGGTTTGTCTTCAATGTTGTTTATTTTGTTGTTCCATGTTTGAGAAACCCTTATTTGGGGTATTTGTTTGACTTGTTGGGGTTTTTGCGTTTGTAAATAGCGTACGTTGTTGTCAAATTATGATTTTTTGTGATGTTTTTGTTCTTGTTCTCCTTAGGATTTCGAAAAAATGACTGCAATCTTGTTGACTTTTTTTCCAAAGATGATTAAGTTCTTTGTGGCAAGAACTTCAAGCACTTGTTTGTGATTCTGCAGACATTTGCTGAGGTTGCTTGCTTTAAAAACCTCTATTTGGTGTATTTTGTAGTGAAATACTGTTGTTGGTGTTGGTGTTAGTGTTGGTGTTGGTGTTGATGTTAATGTTGGTGTTGGTGTTGTCCTGTTATGGTATGGTTTAGGAAAAGAAAGGATAAACAATTATTGCACATACATTAAAGGATAAACAACTATTGCACATACATTTGGTGTATTTTGTTTAACTTGTATGATTGTGTGTCTGTAGTAGACGATTTTGATGTTGTCTTGGAAGTAGATGCTTGTTGTTTTAGTTTGGTTCAGTGTTTAGGAAAAGCTTGGATAAAATCCATCTTGTTGCTGTTATTGTTGTTGTTGTTGTTGTTGTTGTTGTTGTTGTTGTGTGTTTGTAGTGAAATAAATGATTTTTTTCTGTTGTTGTCCTGGTATGGTTCAGGGTTTAGGAGTAGATATCCAACAGATGATTTTTTTGTTCTTATTTTAGTATTTATCTGGTTCTGTTTATAGAAGTTATGTCCAACAGATTTTTAGTTGTTGCAACAATTTCTACACTTGTACCAACAAGTAAATAATATGTTGCAACAACTACAAATATGTTGGACATAGCTTCAGTTTTTTTATTCTGTTTGTAGAAGATATCCAACAGATTTTTAGTTGTTGCAACAAGTGTATCACTTGTTGCAATAAGTATACAATTTGTTGCAACAACTACAAATCTGTTGGACTTAGCTTCAGTTTTTTGGTTCTGTTTGTAGAAGATGTCCAACAGATTTATAGTTGTTGCAACAAGTTATACACTTGTTGCAACAAGTATACAATATGTTGCAACAACTATAAATCTGTTGGACATTGCTTCAGTTATTTGGTTGTGTTTGTAAAAGATATCCAAAAGAACTTAATCCCTTATTCAATAACTGAAGAATTGTTGCAACAACCTATTCACTTGTTGCAACAAATTCTTTAGTTGTTGGGAAATTCTGTTACTTGTTGTATTTTGTTTGATCAAATGTTGCATTTCTTATTATCTGTTTACTTCGAATGATGCACTAATCAGTTGAAGCTTTTTTTTCCTCCTATGTATAGATAAAATGTCTCCAGCCAAAAGAAAAGTTGAGAAATCAACTGAGGGTAATAGAGATAATAAAAAAGCTAGAGTGCAATCATCATTAGAGAATCTTGCTGATTTAGCAAAATTTATTGTTGAATCGGTAAATATAGAGAAAGAGACAATGAATCGACAATCAATCCTCGTAAAAGAGGAAGTACAGAGCGAAGCAGAGATACAAATGAACAAAGTGAAAAAGAATTAGAAGCTGAAGAAACTGCTGATGGAGTAGATGAATGAGATGGAGTGGATGAAGATGATGAAAATGATAGTGCTTCCGAAAATACAGTTCACTTGTCGACGTTCATAGCTGAATTAAGAACAAAGAAGAGAAATAGTGTGAATGCCTATTTAATTGCAGAATATTCTAGTAGATTAGACATAGATCATAACAGACCTTCCATCGATTGTGAGGTCGTCAAGGTTTCGGTATTGACAAGTATGCTGTGAGGATGCCGTTGAATGAAAATAATGATTTGACCGTTGATCTTACGGTCAAATCAGGCATGGGCAAGAACTTTGATATGTTTAGGCTAATTCTTAAAAAGCAGGGGTTGGAGGATTTCTTTAGGAAAAGCTGTTTTGGGGTGTATTTGGATCTTCACGAAGAGGGCCAGGTACCTGTTTCAAATGAAAATTGTATATGGGCTTATAGACGTAGAATTCTTTCGGATGCAAAGGATGAGCTTTGGATTAATTACTGTGGCATGCCGGTGTGCTTTGGCTTGAAAGAATTTGCCATAGTTGCGGCCTTAGATGTCATCTTTGTGAGCTTCTACTATTGTATTGAATAAACCCGGCCAGAACTAGCAAGACGACCAAAGAAGCCAAGAAAGTAGCAAAGGATGGAAAAGATAAGAGAGGTGAAAGCTGGTTTGGTGGAGTTAGTTAGAAAAAGCTACAAAGGAGATAAGTTGCTTGTAGATTTGCAGTCCAAAACCATGTTAAAAAAGCATAAGCAGTCCTTGTGTTTAGTTTGGTTTATGCACTGTGTTCTTATAGAAAAAGATACAAGTCTCAACATACCACTTGGTTTGCTTAAAATTGCGGAGGACTATGAGGCATTCAACAACCATGGATGGGGCCGGGAAAGCTTCAAGTTGTTGTTGACTATTTATCGAAAGAGCTTAAGCGATAGGGAAGACAATTCAATCTATATGGCTTCCGCACGAGTTTTCATGGTAAAGCATTTGCAATGTCAATTTCTTGTACTTTTTGTATTTCTATCATCGTTACGATTTCTTTGTATCTTGTTTTCTAGGCTTGGGCATTTGAAGCCATTCCTCGCCTCCGATAACAAGTGAAGGACTACCGCTTCGAAGTGTCTTTTCGAGAATGCTTAGATGGTGCCGATCGCAAAGAGACACAAGATTGAGTGTTGATCTTTTTAACCCTCGCTTTGGAAGAGGTAAGCCTTAAGACATGTATATAGAATAAACTTAGTCATCACGTTGGATAATGTCCGGCAAGTGTGACATCCGCTGTACCAACCAGTTACTAATGTTGGACAATGTCCAACAAGTATGACACTTGTTCGCAACAACATAGTCATCTGTTGCATTTCATGATTTAGGACCATTTTAATATATCTACTTTTTGTTATAGGTTGTCACTGCTGGGCTTGTCACGATGCGGGGGAGTTGAGATGTCATTCCTTGCTTCCTTTCAGCCGCTTACAATATATTCGATAAAATGATTGAGGGTTGAAATTAGAATTGTTGGAGTGACGACCGTCAAAAGGGAATCGTTGTGACAGTGATAGATATTGGTGGTGGTGGTGTTATTGGCTGGTCAACCCTCGTTGTTGATGATGTTGCGGCGAAATTACCATGAAAAATAATAGATGATGATGTTGATGTTGGTAGACAAACTCCAATTGGTGGTGTTGTTGGTGGACAAACTCCAATTGGTGGTGATGTCGGCGAACAACTCCAATTGGTGAAGATGTTAGTTGTGGTGGATTTGGTGGTAGATTTTTCTTTGTTGGTGCCGACATATCAAAATGTGTTTGTGAATGCACCTATTGCAAGCGGCGAATGGATGATTTGATAAAAAATATTGAGGAGTTGGTGAAGGCACAAAAAGATCAAATTCTACGTTACAAAGTTTGTTATCCAAGAGGGGTGTCAATCCATCCAAGAAGCTGACCTCACCCTATACTCCTATTCGCATTCGCAAGAAGGGAAAAATAATTTCCAAGGCACTTGCCGATGCTAGGTAAAGGAAATCTTCTACACCCCACAAGGCAGCTGTTGTTGTCGATCTTAAAAAGGTAAATATGTACAAGCATGTAGATGCTCAAAAAATGAAAAAGCTTGAAAAATTCGTCAATGCCAAGAAAAGCAAGGGTACGATGTATTCACTGAATGAATTTAAGGCCGATAACTCGTGGATAATGACAAGCATGGAAGAAGATTGATGGCATTTGTGATGTAAGTTTGAAAACTCAATTATTTTGTTGAAACAAGTCTTATTTTGGTTGTATTAGTTACAACAAGTTATATATTTGTTGCAATAGTGGAACACTTGTTGTAACAACTATTGTTCTTGTTTGTTAACAACAACTCATTTAGTTGTTGAGATTGCTTACGATAGTTGTGAAATATAACAATCAAATAGAAGCAATCTCAACAACTAAGAGAGTTGTTGCGAGCGAATGAGGAATACTTGTTAGAACAGTGGAATACTTGTTGCAACAAAGTGAACACTTGTTGCAACAACTCACTTAGTTGTTCAGGTGACTGACATTTATTATACTTTTAATGCAGTATGTTGATGAAATTATGCTCTTAATGCGTGTGAGGCAAAGCACTTTCACTGAGCACTATGCTTCCACAGATATAATCTTGGATCTCAACTTCTACAATATCATGCTCAAGCGGTACACAGAGTTGTCGGATGAAAGCACACATTTAAGCTATTCCATTCAATCAAATGCTTGATAATTTTATATGGGATGATGATGTTATATGCCATCGGTAGAGGTACTATACCGATTAAAGGTGGTCGCGAGTGGGTTGGTGCCAAAAGGGTGCTTACTATCATGAACATAAATGTCAGACAGTTTGTCACCCTCGAATTCATAATTGAGGAGGGGGTGATAAATGTTTATGACTGCAACGTCCCCAAAATCCAAGATGATGAGTTCTTCACATCCAGCCAGTCATTGAATTATGGCCGAAGCTACTAAAGCAAAGTGGCATGTTTGAACACTTGCCTGAAAAGCTGCTCAACGAAGCTTGGAAATTTGTCTTTGAAGGAGAATCTCCCTCGCAATGGAAAATCAAATGGCATGCGGATCGTATTCACTTGCTTTTATTGAGAAAGCATTTGCTTACCCAAGCACTAACATGATGAAGGTTCAAACTCTATTATGCGACAACTCAGTAGCGAGGATGCAGTGGCGGTGGGCAGTGGGTGTGATAGATAAAGTTTTAGAGCCCTGAGCTGGCTGTTTAACAAATTACTACTTGAATAATTTTTTCTTTTTCCATGTTATTATTTATGAATGTTGTTGCAACAAATAGTACAGTTGTTGAAAAAGTTACAAAAAATTACTAATCTACTAATCTGTTTAGACAAGTCATACAGTTGTTGAAGAAGTTACTAATCCGTTCCAAC
Source organism: Lycium ferocissimum (assembly GCF_029784015.1). Lineage (NCBI taxonomy): Eukaryota > Viridiplantae > Streptophyta > Magnoliopsida > Solanales > Solanaceae > Lycium > Lycium ferocissimum. Next base: position 23,776,923 of record NC_081345.1, on the reverse strand, counting down.
AAGTAACTAATCTGTTTAAACAAGTTACTAATCTGTTGCATTAGTTTATACAGTTGTGGAAGAAGTTGCAACAAACTACTAATCTGTTTCAACAAGTTACTAATCCGTTCCAACAAGTAACTAATCTGTTTAAACAAGTTACTAATCTGTTGCATTAGATAATACAGTTGTGGAAGAAGCTACAACAAATTAGTAATTTGTTTCAACAAGTTACTAATCCGTTCCAACAAGTAACTAATATGTTTGATCAACTTGCTAATCTGTTGCATTAGATAATACAATTGTGGAAGAAGTTTCAACAAATTACTAATCTGTTTCAACAAGTTACTAATCCGTTCCAACAAGTAACTAGTCTATTTAAACAAGTTACTAATTTGTTGCATTAGATAATACAGTTGTGGAAAAAATTGCAACAAATTACTAATCTGTTTCAACAAGTTACTAATCCGTTCCAACAAGTAACGAATCTACTTAAACAAGTTACTAATCTGTTGCAACAGATCATACAGTTGTGGAAAGAAGTTGCAACAAATTACTAATGATTGTAGTAGATATATATATATATGATTGATTTCTATTGTTTATCACTAAGTGTGGGTGAATCAAGAAGTTCACATCGATTCACTCCAATGATCACTCCATTTAGTACGTATTGGACCTAGTTGGTCATCTATCCTAACCCAAAACACCATCAAATTGCTTAAGTATATATGTTGATCAATAAATATGATTGATTTCTATTGTTTATCACTAAATGTGGGTGAATCAAGAAGTTCACATCAATTCACTCCAATGATCACTCCATTTAGTACGTATTGGACCTCGTTGATCATCTATCCTGACCCAAAACACCATCAAATTGCTTGCGTATATATATTGATCAATAAATATGATTGATTTCCATTGTTTATCACTAAATGTGGTTGAATCAAGAAGTTCACATCAATTCACTTCAATGATCACTCCATTTAGTGCGTATTGGACCTAGTTGATCATCTATCCTGACCCAAAATACCATCAAATTGGTCAAGTATATATATTGATCAATAAATATGATTGATTTTCATTATTTATCACTAAATGTGGTTGAATCAAGAAGTTCACATAAATTCACTCCAATGATCACTCCATTTAATACGTATTGGACCTAGCTGATCATCTATCCTAACCCAAAACACCATCAAGTTGCTTAAGTATATATATTGATCAATAAATATGGCTGATATCCATTGTTTATCACTAACTATGGCTGATTCCCTTTATTGATCACTAAATATGGGTGAAATAAGTAGTATCTGCTGCAACAGATGTAGTATATGTTGCAGCAAGTGTAGTATCTGTTGCAGCAATTGTAGTATTTGTTGCAGCAAGCTGAGTAAGTTGTTGAACAAGTCCTTACTCTTGTTGGATAAAACACAACAAGTTACCCATTTTCTGTAACAAGTCACTCCACTTGTTTGATTTCCATTGTTTATCACTAAATGTGGCTGATATCCATTGTTTATCACTAAATGTGGCTGATATCCATTGTTTATCACTAAATATGGTTGATTCCCTTTATTGATCACTAAATATGGGTGAACCAAGTAGTATCTATTGCAACAGATGTAGTATCTGTTGCAGCAAGTATAGTATCTGTTGCAGCAATTGTAGTATATGTTGCAGCAAGCTGAGTAAGTTGTTGAACAAATCCTTACTCTTATTGGATAAAGCACAACAAGTTACCCATTTTCTATAACAAGTCACTCCACTTGTTTGATTTCCATTGTTTATCACTAAATGTGGCTGATATCCATTGTTTATCACTAAATGTGGCTGATATCCATTGTTTATCACTAAATATGGTTGATTCCCTTTATTGATCACTAAATATGGGTGAACCAAGTAGTATATATTGCAACAGATGTAGTATCTGTTACAGCAAGTGTAGTATCTGTTGCAGCAATTGTAGTATCTATTGCAGCAAAGTAAGTAAGTTGTTGAATAAGTCCTTACTCTTGTTGGATAAAACACAAGAAGTTACCCATTTTCTATAATAAGTCACTCCACTTGTTTGACTTACATTGTTTATCACTAAATGTGACTGATTCCCTCTACTCAATAATTAAAACTTGAGTCACTCCACTTGTTAGAAAAAACCCAACATATAGCTTAGTTGCATCTATTTAAAAACTTCAATTTTTTGTAATATGTTCAATGACTTACTAGTTGCTACAACAAGTCTTGTTACTTGTTGGATAAAACCCAACAAGTTACCCATTTTCTGTAACAAGTCACTCCACTTGTTTGATTTCCATTGTTTATCACTAAATATGGTTGATTCCAATTGTTTATCACTAATGTGGCTGATTCCCTCTACTCAATAATTAAAACTTGAGTCACTCGACTTGTTAGAAAAAATCCAACATATAACTTAGTTGCATCTGCTTAAAAACTCCGATTTTTTGTAATATGTTCAATGACTTACTAGTTGCTGCAACAAGTCCTGTTACTTGTTGGATAAACCCAACAAGTTACAGAGCTGTTACAACAAATTCATTACTTGTTGGTAACTGTACAACAATTTATTAACAAGAATATACACATTAGCCATTTGAACACGAACAACATATCATATAAACCAAGTTCATAATCACCAAGAATATAAATTACCATGTTAAGAAAGAATAACATTAAAATGTCATAAAGATCCAACAAATAACTATTATTACAACACAATGCAATTTACAACTATGGAGCATTTCGGCTTGGACATGTTGTTCTTTTGTGGCCAACTATTTTGCATAAGGAGCATTTGTTTTTCCGCATAACCCTCTTTGTGCACTTTTTTCCGTGTTTGCTAGAACTTAAAAGCTTCACATCCCTTGGCCACTACTTGCTCTTCAGATGTTCACATCTAAAGAAATACACACTTCGTGAATTGAATGACATTCCTTTATAAAAACCTGTTTCATCATCTTGAACATGGTTGGACTGTGATTACTCGCAAGTTCGGGTATAGGGATCGGCTCACCCCCACTTCCATGGGGCTTCACACTTCTATTATCTGGAATATCCATATCCACCCCTTCCAATTTATCATTTAACACATCTTGTTGGTGTTGACCTAAATTATGATTCTCGACCGGGCTTCCAACCACGTATACCCTTAAAATGGGCCTAGCTATATCTTTCAAATAAGTACGCAAACGACCCTGATCGGTTATCTTAAAAGGCAAGACCCTCTGGTTTTCAAAAGAGCTATGCATGTAAGTGATGACAAGGTCTTTCGGTTCACAAGTTAATTCATAATAGTTAATGATTAAGTTCACAAAATCATCAAACTCAACATCTCTTGGGACAGTCATCGCTATCGTCTCTAACATGTGGCTACCCTTCCATCGCCAAATATATCGATTGTTCACCTCGGTCCATTCACCACGGCAATCAACACCTATTATTATTGAGTCCCCCATTAATGGTGCCTGAAGATATTTTATTTTAAGAAAATCAGTCATGACCAGCGCAAGTCAAAGGCTACTTAAATTTATGATTAAGTTAATTATTGAGTGGTTTTTTTTTTTGAAATTTTGGACCCAAAGTAGTTAACTTAATCACAATGTTGAGCGGCCTTTGAGCTTGGATGTTCAAAGTCATCACAACTAGTAATTACAACGCTTGAATGTCAAGTGTTGAAATTACTCTAGGTGACTTTGACCACCCCAAGCCCAAAGGCCACTTAAATTTATGATTAAGTTCATAATTGAGTGGTTTTTTCCGTAATTTTGGACCCAAATTAGTTAACTTATTCACAACTTTAAATGACTTGTTGGAACAAATAACGACTTGTTGCAACAAGTAGGTTACTAGTTACGAATGCTCGCTTATTTATTGGAGATAGCTTCGCTTTTTGTCTGCATCTCATATCAAAATGGAACAACTATCTGACTTGTTGGAACAACTAACGTACTTGTCGCAACAAGTATGTAACTTGTTTCAACTACTTGGTAACTTGTTAGAGACAGCTTCAGTTTATCTGTTTGATAACAAAATGCAACAACTAAGTGACTTGTTGGAACAAATAACTAACTTGTTGCAACAAGAACAACTCGCTTATTTATTGGAGATAGCTTCAGTTTTTGTCTCTGTCTCATATCAAAATGGAACAACTATCTGACTTGTTGGAACAACTAACGTACTTGTTGCAACAAGTATGTAACTTATTCCAACTACTTAGTAACTTGTTAGAGACAGCTTCAGTTTGTCTGTTTGATAACAAAATGCAACAACTAAGTGACTTGTTGGAACAAATAACTAACTTGTTGCAACAAGTAGGTTACTAGTTGCCACAGCTCGCTTTTTGTTGGAGACAGCTTCAGTTTTTGTCTCTGTCTCATATCAAAATGGAACAACTATCTGACTTGTTGGAACAACTAACGTACTTGTTGCAACAAGTATGTAACTTGTTCCAACTACTTGGTAACTTGTTGGAGACGACTTTAGTTTATGCAGCGATAACAAAATGCAACAACTAAGTGACTTGTTAGAACAAATAACTAACTTGTTGCAACAAGTAGGTTACTAGATTGCAACGGCTCAACTTATTTGTTGAAGACGGCTTAGGTTTGTCTCTGTCTCATATCAAAATGGAACAACTATGACTTGTTGGAACAACTAACGTACTTGTTGCAACAAGTATGTAACTTGTTCCAACTACTTGGTAACTTGTTGGAGACAGCTTCAGTTTTTGTCTGTTTCATAACAAAATGCAACAACTAAGTGACTTATTGAAACAAATAACATACTTGTTACAACAAATAGGTTACTAGTTGCAACAACTCACTTATTTGTTGGAGATAGCTTCAGTCTCTGTTTCATCCAACAACTGTAAAATATGTCCAATAGCTGTTGTACTTGACGCAGCAAATATCATACTTGTTGCAACAAGTAACTCAGTTATTGGAAAGAGTAGGAGCTCTCCAACAGATTTCACAGTTGTTGCATAAAGTACAACAGCTGTTGTAAATTATTTATTCACATTTTTAGCAATTGTTGCAACAGATTAGTAAATCTGTTACAACAACTTCATAATTTATCAACAACTCTTGCAGAAACTAGGACTACAACAGCTGATGCAAAAAGTTTAGAAGCTCTTGTACAACAGCTTTCGAACTTGTTGCAACAACTATACTGCTACTGTAACTACGGAATCTGGGAAAATCAGCAAATAAGGCAACTATACCCAGATGAACAATTGAAACAAACAATATTGTTTAACTTACCAATGGACCAGAAAACACTTATGAAGTAATGCCAGTGCTACACCAATGACATTCAATCAAAAAATTGTAAAATCGGATGATTCTTTTTTTTCTTGAGCAATGGCGGATGAAGAAGAAGAAGAAGAAGAAGAAAGCAGGGGCGGACCAAGAAGAAGAAGAAGAATAGAGCAGCACGAAGAAGAGAAGACGAAGAGATGGGAAGAACAAAAATGGAGAAAACGCCACTGAAGAGGATTTTTTTTTTTTCCAGATTTTTGTATTTTAGGGTTTATAATGGTTGGGTCAAAGTTTTAAAAATAAAACTTTGTGGCAAAGAATTAAAAGTAAAGTTTAGGGTCAAAGTGTTAAAAATAAAACTTAAGGGTAAAGTTTTAAAAATAAAACAGAGGGCCAAAGTGTCAAAAATGAAACTATTGGCAAGCTAAAAGCCCCTTAATCACTAATCAAATTTAGTCACCTCCCTTCAATTTTAAAACTAAAAGATCACCTATAATTAAATGCCCCAAGTGACAAGGGGTTGTTCGGAACGAAGGTACAAAAGAAAGTAGATGTTTTTTTCTAATATAAAAACTAAAATATGTTTAAAATAACCATCAGATGTAATATTATGACTTCCTCCGTCCACTTTTACTTGTCTACTGTCACTTAGTTCCTAATTTAAAACTACAATAATCATTTTATCAATACATTGTCCAAAACATTGAATTAATTATATTCAAATGGTGATTTAATAAACATATCATTTTATTAATTACTCCCTCACGTCCACTTTTACTTGTTCATTATACTAAAAATAGATGTCCACTTTTACTTCTCCAGTTTAAAGAATCGCGAGATAATTTATCACTTAGTTCCTAATTTACCCGTATTATTAACTATAATCATTTCCCAATGCATTAAATTTATGTATTCAAAGGGTGATATCTAGTGAAATTATCATTTTTTTTCAATTACTTCCTCCGTTCACTTTTACTTGTCTACTATGGACTTTGCACACTCCTTAAGAAATAATAAATGAAGTCCATAATTTACCGCAATGCCCATCTTAATTGGTGCATAATTTTAATAGACTTGAAAAATAATTTGAAATGAGTAATTAATACCATGGGTGAAACAAATAAAAAGAAATTATCTTTTCTTGATATGCTAAAAGTGACAAGTAAAAGTGAATTTATTTTTAGAATACTGAACAAATAAAAGTCAACGGAGGGAGTACTTCTTAAGGGATGTGCTCAGTCAAATATAAACGAGTCAAAATGGACGGAGGGAGTAATTTATTTTATAAATAAATAATACAATATTGGGTATGAAACCCTGTAACACTAATGTAACATTTGATTTTGGTATTAATATATATTACCAATTGTAATGTAGAAACTCATGCATATAATTTTATCTAGAATAAATATGGGATAAGAATACGTATAGCAATAACATCTGAGGGTAATTATTTAAGAGCAAATATGCTTGAACTTTTTCACTTAAACTGTCACTATATTATTAGCAAAAGACATAGATTGACCCTTAAACTATACCCCAAATGTCAATATCACACTTAAACTTTACCAATGACCTATTACACACCTAATGTATAAAAAAGTGATATTATTTAACCCTTGAGAGCTGATGTGGCACAAAATATAAAAATAATTTTAAAAGGGGAGCGTTTTATTAAAATTATTTCATTTTTTTTAATACCAAATTCATATTTTTTTTAATCCCATTTCTTCTTCATTTTTCCGCCACTGCTCCCCCCGCCCCTTCTCCTCCCCTATCTTTACACCCCCTGCCCCTTTCCTCCATATCTGCTATGGATCATTTTATTACTGCTATTAGTATATCATAAGGGCAATTAATTGTTACTTTCTAATTTCATTATCAAAAAAAAAAAAAAAAAAAAAAAAACCACAATCCAATGGAGTTTGCAGAGATTTAGTAGTAACCTAGGTTTCATGGCTACAAAATTATAAGTTTTAATGGCTCCAAAATCTGAACCTCTTCTTATAGTATTTTGATTTTTTTCTTTTTTTGAAAAAAGGAAGAGAATAGACAAAAATACTTCTGAGTTTGTTCATATCTGGTGAAATGAAGAAAAAGAAGAGGAAGGGTTTTGGGGTTGGCGTTGGCGTTGGAGGAGAAGAGGGCGTGGTGGTGGTGGTGGAATCAGGGTGGAGGAAACGAAAATGAAGATGAAGAAGAAGAAAGGGGGGGTGGGAGGTGGGGGGGAGGAGGTTGTGCTAATGGAGAAGAAGGGTTTGGGGTGTCGGGGGTGGGGGTGGGGGTGAAGTGGAGAAGGAGTGATAAACTTTTTTTTTTTTTAATTATAATTTTTCATTTCAATATTAAAATATTAAAAATTAAAAGATTTCTGACGTGGTGTTGACATGGCGCTAATGTGGCGAGAGAGTGTGTAGCACCTCCCACTATGTGACTGGTTTTCAGCTCTTAAGGGTTAAATAATATCACTTTTTCATATATTATGTGTGTAATAGGTCACTGGTAAAGTTTAAGTGTGATATCAATATTTGGGTATATTTTAAGGGTCAATTTATGTCTTTTGCCTATATTATTTATATTTTTATCATCCCTGGCATAGCAACCATCATGTTATTGTTAATAACATAATCTCTATTTTAGAATATGTACGTCATCCATGAAGGAAAAAGAAAAAAAAACATTAGGAGGTTGTTTGGTTAGAGGATTAGAAAAAATAATTCTAGCATAAATTTTTGTATAAAACAATAGGGGTGAAAAGCCCCAACTTTGCTTTAAAAATCAAACTCCTCCCTCAACTTTGAACAATAGTCATTCTCCCCCTTTCATCCTAATTGGCTTTTTAAAATTCCTATTTTACCCTTACATTATTAAGTTGTCTTTTTTTCTTTTACCTCTCTAAAATCATAATTTTTTTTATCTCTTTAATCTATGTAACAAATTTCCTATAAAAATAAATAAATATTATTTTCGCAACAGAAAAAGAAAAAGTGAGAAATACTAGATGAGTACGTGACTTAATGTCGTTCTATAATGAAATAAATGAGAAGAATAAGAATTTTATTAATAATACTCACAACTCTGATATCTATTTATACAAGTAAAAATAACATGTAATAATAATTTTACAAATATATTTCAATGAAGGTAATATAAAATAATTAATAAAAATAGAGGTATATTCTATAATAAATTCCTAAAAAATTATCTATTTATATTGTAAATGAATGTTAAATTTTAATTTAAAATATTCCGTTAATGACAACCAAAACTCGTTTATAAATTGACAATAGAGAATAAAAGAGAAGTGAAACTATATATATATATATATATATATATATATATATATATATATATATATAGAGAGAGAGAGAGAGAGAGAGAGAGAGAGAGAGAGAGAGAGAGACGCCCGCGCACACACACATACAAATATATGTAAAAATAAAAGGTATGTGTGTGTGCGCGCGCGCATGTATGTGTGTATATATATATATATACACACACACACTTATGCATGTAATATTAAAACATCAATCATAAAAGTAATATTTGATTTTGTGATAAATTCATAAATGGATTATTCTACTTATAATATGAATTTAGATAAAAATGTATAAATACCTAAGTTAAAAAATAAATTTTTTTTTTTTGGGTCTAATAAAAAAATTAAATAGGTTTAAAAGTTACCAATCATAGGTTAACCGCCGTTGCTCCGCCACCACCTCTGTCTTGAGGTTCAAGGATGGCAAAAGGTAAGGGGAACGGACCTGGCCGACCTCGGAAAGAGACGATAGCAACATATGGAAGCACGGTAAGTACTCGTGGTGGATATCAGGAAAAAAAGGGGGAGACACCGGCGTGACTGCTCCTCAATAAGGTGGCTACTCCGGTGGCAACCTCAAGTAGGGAATTGATTACTCCGACGTCAACACCGCTAGCGCAAACCACTACTTCTTCAGCTGTTTCAGCTGATCGTAATGGACCAGCAAATGTGACTCGAGTTGGGTCACAAAATGCCAATTTGGAATCTGGGAATACAACAATACCACCAGTACAAGTTACTAGTGGGATTGAGGATACATTGATGGAACTTCCGCCTCCAACACCAGATCTGGACTCAAAAAATTCTGGAGCAGTACCATGGGCAAATCTCTTCAAAGGGAACCGTGCAGCTGCAAATGGTATGCCACTTACTTATATCCCTCCTGAAATGGTTAATGGGAAAGTAGTAGTCCAGCTAGATAAAGCTGAAGTGGATGCTGAAAATGAAATATGGAAGTGTGCTTTGGTGGTTTATGTGCTTGGAGAAACACCGGGCTATAATGCAATGGCTAGGTATATTAACCAGAATTGGGATGATGTCGCTAACCCTGAAATATACTTGCACGATGCGGGATACTATGTGGTTAAATTCCAAGATATGGGTGATATGAAAAGGATTCTATATGGAGGACCATACACAATCAATTACGTGCCAATGGTTTTGAAACCTTGGTCCCCGTAACTTAATTTCAACAAGGAATTCCTCTCAATAATTCCTTTGTGGGTTCTTTTTCCCAACCTGCCTATGTCGTACTGGAGTCCTGATTCGTTAAGTAGAGTAGCAAGTGCCATTGGCACTCCTCTATTTGCAGATGAATGTACCGCAAAGAAGAAACGTATCTCATTTGCTAGAATGCTCATAGAAGTGAATGTCACAAAAACATTACCTACAAAGATTATTGTGAAGGACCCCAATGGGAATGAAATTGTACAGGCTGTTGACTACGATTGGAAACCACAATATAGTGAACGATTAATACTCAAATTGGCCATGTACGCCTCGGAAAAGCATTACTGAGCCGCAACAACAAGTTGTTCCACTCAGAAGAAGGAGAAGAAGACGGCCCAGAAAAGTGGTACAAGAATGACACTCTAAAGGGATGATAGCTGCTCCTGCTCCCCAAGTTGATAATCGTCAACTTGCAGGCGGAATTGACCAGCCCCTCCAGGAGGATCCGCAGCCTATGAGAAGCCTTGGTGATAACCACAATCCTAACTCAGAACAACTTGACACAGGCAAAGCAAATCAGCCTAGCCCAACACTGAATGATACTGAATTTCCTACATTGAGCTCAGTCCAGCCAAAGAGTAGACTTGGAGCACTGCAAAGAGGGGAGAGCACTAGTAGTTCCACCATCAGAGATAGAGGTGGGACACCCCCCCTTTTTTTATCCCAATGAGTTGGGTGATTTGGAACGTAAGGGGCACTAATAAGTGGCACAAACAGAAGGAGTTGAAGCACTATCTTAAAGCTAAAAATGTCAAAGTTGCTGGCCTTCTGGAAACTAGAGTCAAAGAGCCAAAAGCCCAAAGAATAATGCAGAATTTGTTGCCTGGATATATGAGTCTTCACAACTACCAACATGCTGCAAATGGTAGGATATGGCTATTTTGGGACAGCAAACTCTATGCAGTGAATCTGATTAAAACAGGAGCACAGCTGATTCATTGTTTGCTCACAAATAGGCAAGATGGGGCAGAATGGTTAATCACAATAGTTTATGCGTATAACACTATTGAACAAAGGAGGGAACTCTGGGAAACATTGAAGGAAATCTCACAAACTTATAATAAACCTTGGCTAGTGTGTGGAGATTTTAACAATGTTTTGTATACCCAAGATAGAATATATGGAAACCCTGTGACTGATGCGGAAATTAGAGATTTCACCGATTGCATTCAGGATGTGGGCATAACAGAACTCCCTTGGAAGGGAAATTATTATACTTGGACAAATAACCAACAAGGGATAGACAGAATATATAGTAGGATTGATAGGGCATTTGGTAATGATGATTGGATGCATCACTGGGGTCGAATCACCACTGAGTATGATGTCCCTAATGTCTCTGATCACTGCCCGATGATATTAAATGTCAAGGATCATCAGCTAAATGTCAAGAGTCCATTCAGATTCTTTAACGTATGGGCTGATCACCGAGATTTTTCTGCCATTGTTGAAGAAGTGTGGCGACACAGACTGGACCAGTGGACAATGAAGAATATTTGGCTGAAATTGAAAAGCCTCAGGCCTAAACTCAAGAAATTAAATCATGAGGAATTTAGAAGGGTGACTCAGAATATTGAACAAGCTAGAATTGACCTCAGACATGCTCAGACTCAACTTGCAAGACAGTATAGTGATCCTCTATTTGCTATGGAGAAAGATGCACAACTGAGACTTGAAAAATGGTCTACCATTGAAGAAAGTATTCTTAAGCAAAAAGCCCGAGATACATGGATCAAGTTAGGTGATTCTAATACCAAGTACTTCTCTGCAGTAATTACAGAGAGGCAACACAGGAAATAAATCACTGCCCTCACTTCTCTAACTGGTCTTCAACTAGTAGACAATGACGATATCAAAACTGAAATTTTACAATTCTACCAAGGGCTGATGGGCACGGTCGCTTCCCTCCCTGCAGTTAATAAACTTATTATGAGGAATGGTCCGGTCTAACACACCTCAACAAAAAACCTTTGCGCTGATGTTACAGAAGTAGAGATATGGGAGGGATTAAAGGATATAGGAGATGAGAAAGCACCGGGGGTGGATGGCTATAATGCACTGTTTTTTAAAAGGACCTGGCACATAATCAAAAACGATATTATTTCAGCAGTCAAGGAGTTCTTTATCACTGGAAAACTATACAAAGCCATAAACTGCACTGCTGTGACATTAGTGCCAAAAACAAAGACACCCTTCCACAGTCAAAGAATTCAGGCCAATTGCGTGTTGCACAATTCTATACAAGATCATAGCTAAGGTACTGGCTGCCCGGATGCAAAAAGTAATGGCTGATATTATTGATGAGGCTCAGACAGGATTTATCGCTGGGAGGAAAATTGCAGACAATATCATTATAGCTCATGAACTAATGAAAGCTTACACTAGGAAGAATATCTCTACCAGATGCATGATAAAGATTGACTTAAAGAAAGCCTATGACTCAGTGGAGTGGATCTATCTGAGACAAGTACTAGAGGAGCTCCGATTTCCTGAGAAATTTATTAAATGGCTACTTGAATGTGTGCAAACAGTGAACTACTCCATCATTATTAATGGTGAACCCACCCCCCCTTTTAATGCTGCCAAAGGCTTAAGGCAGGGTGACCCTATATCACCCTACCTTTTTGCTATTGCCATGGAATATCTGAGCAGAAGCCTTAAAACACTCAAGCAAGGACAACCATTCAAATACCACCCCAAATGTGCAAAACTCCAACTCACCCACCTTTGTTTTGCTGATGATTTGCTACTCTTTGCTAGAGGAGACATGGCTTCAACTGAAGCTATTAACCAATGCTTCAGGGTCTTCTCTCTTACATCAGGTTTGCAAGCTAACCTTGAAAAAAGCTCTGTTTACTTTGGAGGAGTCAATCAAACTGTTCAAGAAAATATCCTACAGCATCTTGGATATACTCATGGTGAACTTCCATTCAGATACCTCGGCATCCCATTGTCCTCAAAAAAGCTCTCACTCTTACAATGGCAACCGCTTATTGAGAAAATGGTAGGCCGAATCTCTACTTGGACTGCTAGAAAGTTGTCATATGCAGGAAGAGTACAACTAGTGCAATCAGTATTGTTTGGTATCCAAGCCTACTGGGCTCAAATATTTGTCCTGCCTACTAAAGTTATGACGACTATAGAAGCACATTGTAGAAGCTATGTCTGGTCCGGGGTAAATACTATCACCAAAAGAGCTTTAGTTGCCTGGGATAAGGTATGCACACCTAAATCTGCGGGTTGCCTTAATCTCATTAACTTGAAGATCTGGAACAGAGCTGCTATTGCTAAGAATAGTTGGGATGTGGCATATAAGGAGGATAAATTGTGGATACGATGGATTCATACATACTACATAAAGGAGCAGAATTTTGACACCATGCCTATACCTCAGCAAGCTTGCTGGATGGTAAGGAAACTACTTGAGGCCAGAAGTGTGTGGATTCAGCACCCCATCAGTCATACTTCAACGAAACAGAGCTTAATAAGACATATCTATTTGCAACTGCTTGGTAACCTGCCTAGAACACCTTGGAAGACAATGATGTTTAAGAATATGGCAAGGCCTAAAGCTATAATCACTATGTGGCTAATGCTACAAGAGAGGCTGCCAACAGTAGACAGACTTATTAACTGGGGAATAAATGCTGATCCTATTTGCTCTCTATGCAGCAGTACACAAGAAACTCGAGACCACCTATTTGCAGATTGTGCACTAACAAAACAGCTGTGGAATAAACTACTGAAATGGATGAATAGGCCGAGATGCACAGCTCAATCCTGGGACCAGATGCTACACTGGGTAATTGCTAATAGCAGAGGGAAGTCTTCAGCAGCTCTGCTGTTCCGTTTGATCTATGCAGAAGCTTGCCATGCTATATGGATGGAAAGAAATCAAAGGATCTTTGAACACAAAAGTAGAAGCATTGAAGTTATTGCTAGAGAAGTTGCCTACATAGGTGCTATGAGAGCTCCTACTAATGCAATCGATGATGCATGCTTGGCACATGTAGTTATGATGAGTAGTCAAACAATTGTCCGAGTGCTAGAGAGATTGACTAGACCTACCTCTAAGAAGTATGGTAGTTTATTTCCCTATTAGGTCACCGTGTTGCTGAACCTATATAGAGAATAGCTCACTGTGATAGTGTAGCTAAAGCTTTGTAATGTACAGTTGGTGATTAAATAAAATTGTTAGTTACCAAAAAAAAAATAAATAATTCTATAATATAAAAAGGTATTACATAGATGGAGGATTGAAAATGTCAAAGGTAAAATAGACATTGTCTAGGTAAAGGGAGGAGAATATCTATTATTCATAGTTTTGTGGGGGGGGGGGGTTTGATTTTTAAAGTAAAGTTGGGGGGTGAAAATGATTTTTTCCCTAAAACAATATAGTGTTTGATTGACATTGTTAAATAAAATATGTATTAAATTATGTGGAAGTTTATTCATTTATATAAAAGATAATTTAACAAATATGTGTATTAACATTATATGGTTGAGAAAACTTAAAAGAAGAAACTTTCCTTAAAGTAAGTCGCCGTTATATAACATTCCATATTTGTTATTCAAAATTCCTTTATTAATATCTACAGAATAACAATTCTCATTATTATTCATCACATAGTGACAATATTTGTAGTATTATAATTATAATTAGGGAAAATTACGCGTTGTCATTACTCTAGAACAAATATTACTACTATTACCTATATTATTTAATAATTACTAACATTACCAACGGTTTATCAATTTTACCAAAACTTTGAATTTCACCCATTCCCACCTTTTTAGCCTAATTTAAAGGTAAAATATTTTTACAGCTATTTTTAATTATATTTACTCCATTAGTTACGTTATACACATGCAATTATCGCTATCGGATTCTACCCCATCTTTATCAAATTTACTCACTTTAAAACTTCCCTTAAATTCTTGTGCTTTCCCACCGTTAGAACTGTCTTGTTCTCACTATAATCACAATCGTGGTGTCTGAAGCAGGGAATCACGTAGTTCCTTCAAATATATTGGATATGAATGATAACACATATCTGCAAAATCTCTGATAGCAGTGCAACTACCTTTTTATCGTTCCCCATGTTCCATCCTGAAAATTAACATAATTAAAACAACCTTAAAATCATTAAAATTTACTAAACTGCAAAATCAAACAAGAATTGGTTCTTATTTTTTACCACAATGCTATTACACCCCGTACTTCTGCACGGAGTCGTATCACGATATAGACTTCCCAGTATGAGTAAAGGTAAGCCCTCCCAATGATCCATAAGGTGTAAAGTGGCTAAAGGAAGCATTTAGCCCGACTTGGCAAGTTTGGAAGTTGTTCGGGCTATCGGAAAAGAAGTTTGCCAAGGTTTGTACGCCAATACTTTAAGTTGTGTCTGGGATAGATGACCTTAGACACGAGGCATAAGACCTTCCATAAGTATATTTCGTAGTTAAGGGCATCTGTGAGAAGTGTCGGGAGGACTGGAGGTCGAACGGATAAAAAACAAGCATTTCGGCGAAATTAACCAAAACGGCCTTCGTCCTCGCGACCTAGAGCCTCGCATTCGCGAAGGCAAAGGGAATATGTCCCTTCGCGTTCGAGATCCAAGGCCTTGCGATCACAAAGAGCAAATAGTGAGGCAGTGGAGACCGACCTACCACCATATCAATACCCCTCACATGTCATTTTCTTGATAATTCTCCAAGTCCAAAGTCCCTCTACATACAGATATATCATTATATAAGGTCATGTATCAATCTTGGTGTTAATCATTCCAATCTATGTATTAATTAAGCTCGGGAAGCTCGTGGCAACGTCATAGTGTCGTAATTGTTGTCGGAATGAAGGGAAGGATGGTGAGATCTTGATATCAAAGCTGTCAAGATCAATTGGAGGCTAATAAGGTAAGATCTTCCCTCCATATTCGTGGTATTGAGTTGATGTAAGGTTGTATTCGCTAAATTATAACGTAGTAAGTCGAATTGGTCGAAAGACAGAATAAACCTCGTGTTGAACGTTGTGGATAAAGTAATATGGTTGTTGACTTAGTTTAATATTGTTGGGGTTGGGTGTGTTGTTATTGTAAACTTAGGGACGTAGTGGAAACAGAGGAAATGCTTCCCAAATTCCCGTAACTCCGAATTAGTTTGGGTATACGGCACTTATGTGGTAGTATGCAAGCAAATTGAGGCCTAACTAAGGTTGTATATCCTCATATAGGTGCGAGGGAAGAACAAGCTTTGGAATAGGGAATTTCTTCAAGTAATGGCTTGACAACTAAGGTATGTAAGGTGTTCGTTTCCTTTCTCCATTGGCACGAATCCAACTAGAACTTGACCATGAACGTTCCATAACAAATTTACTCTATTCTAATGTCTTATGCTTCATTTATAATGTCCTAGATATGTAGCAAACTCTTGTCATGATTGTTTGGCCTCATTGAAGGTTTCTTGACGCTGATTGATTTTCATAATATTATTCGGAGGTTATCGACCTTACATCACTCCGAAAGGCCCATGTGTTACTTTTATGAGTCCTTTGTGCATTTTCCTTTCATCAACCTTATGTGTGTGTGTGTGTGTGTGTATATATATACACATACATTATTTTACTACACCGAGCTGCGCTATAGTTGGGTGGGTACGACACCTATTGTGTAACCATTGATCAATTGGGTATTCATATCGAGTTCCATTGTGGCTGGGTACGCTTCACACCGAGTCCTATTATGACCGGGTACGTTACACACCCAGTCTTGAAAAGGTCGGGAACGTTATAGTGATGATGCTATTTATATATGTATGTATATGCATATGATTTTCAAAACTCATGCATGCATGTTACATGTCCTCAGAGTTTCAGGTTGCTTCCATCCACTTACACTTGTATCTTGATTATGCTGTTGTATTCTTGCCTTACATACTTAGTGCTTTTATCCATACTGACGCCCCATCCTAAGGGACGTTGCATTTCGTGTTGCAGGTCCTGACAGATTTATTGGAGAGCAACCGCAAAAGAGGACTTCCAGCTTCAGCGGGTGTCAGCAAGTGCCACTACTCTGGACTTGCTATCTTTTGGTATATTTATGTTATCATGCTATATGTTCACATGCTATGGGTACGTTGGGACCCTGTCCCGATCATGATGCTTTTGTACGCTCACTCTTAGAGGCTCATAGACATAGTAGTGTATGTAGATGTCATGTCTGGCCTTGTCGACCTTGTTTTGGTTTTAATGTTCTCCTAATAGCCTTGCCTACTTTATGACACTTATAATGTTTGTAGTGGCCTTGTCTGCTCGCTTTTGTACATATATATATTTGTTGGATCATTGCATATTTCTATGATTGGGCCTTTTATACGTGCAGGTGTCTTCTGAGTCATGTTTGAGTCTTATTGTATCAAATAACGGCTATATGATTATCATGGTAATTGTTACGCCAGGTGGTATCTGGCCTACAGGTTGGTGCCCGTCATGCTCCTCGTCGGGGTGTGACAAATGCAGTGAATGAACTTTTTATAATCGCCATCGTCGTATCTGAAAGCTTCAAAAGCAGAAACCCAAGGGGCAAAGAATCCATATCCATATACACAATTCATACAATTAATTAGTCTCACATACACAGTTCATACAAAAAAAAAAGTCAAATCATACAGTATATATACACAATTCATATAATTACTTAGTCTCACATACACAGATCATACAACACCAAAAAAACTCAAATCATACAATGTATATACACAATTCATATAATTAATTAGCTATGGAAGAATTTCGTGGACATAAGATTTTGTTGTGGAAGGGAGATTACGGGGGATTGTATTCGCAAAAAAATGTAAACTGAAACGGTTTTTGTGGATTCTATTAAAAAAAAAAAAGAAATTGAAATGCATATCCCTTATAATAATGCGTTATTAGGGGAATTATATTAAGGTAAAACTTGTATCCTGCGGGCATTTATCATATTTGGTATGATTTGGTAATCAAACAACTGGTACTTTCTATAAAATTAATTTTTCCGATATAATGGGCAAGTAATAATACAATGTTACATGTACAGGAAATTTTCCCGCAGATAATTGATTTTGGAGGAAATAGGATCTTTTGGCCACTTACAATTTGAATAGAAGAAAAAGGAAATAGGATCTCTTGGCCATTTACAATTTGAATAGAAGAAAATGTCTTTTTCAGATCTCTTATGTGTTTTTTTCGGATCTCTTATGTGTAAAAAATGAAGATATCTTGTAAAAAGGTCATAAAACTAAAAAATTTGTAACAGGCCAAAAATTCATTTCTCCCGAAAAAGTATAAACCATTCCTAAATAAGTATTGTATTGGACGGGCCAAACTAAGATAAGATTCATAGGCTTCACTAAAAATGTCTGTCATCTTCAGGTTTTAACTATATAATAAGTGTGGGACTTCATGGACGCCGAAGGGTAATACAGTAAACTCACCTTAATATTCACTCTCTAGAAATATCTATCTTATATTATCCAACAAAACAAAGGAGTACCTCTTTACGTTCTCTTCCTTTACTTTTGAGAAGCTTTTAGCACTATTCATCTTCTTATTGGAAGGATTTAAGTTATGATTCTCTCACAACTTTGCTCAAATTCTTGGTTTTTCCTTGTAAAACCTAGAAGGCTAGGTAGATGGACTTGACACCTGAGGGCAATTTGCACGATGGGCCTTATTCAGGGATGGTCTTTAATTTTTGTCCCACAAATTGCTGGTCTTTAATTTTTTTCCCTGCACATAAAATACCCCAAGGTTCTGGGTTCGAACTCCGGCTCAATAAAAAAAAATCGCAAAACAGAGTTGCGTTGCAAAATTAGGCCTATTTGGCCAAAAATTAGGCCTTAAGGACTAACTTTTGTAGAATTCCAGCAGAGTAAAAAAAAAAAGATTTTACGCGAAGCCTTGCCTTGCGATATTTTTTTTTTGACTGAGCGAGTGATCGAACACAGAATGTTGGGGTATTTTCCGCCATTTTTTTAAGCGAAGGATAAAAATTAAATGCTAACAATTTCAGGGCCAAAAATTAAAGACCAGCGCCTTTGAAGGGAAATCCGTGCAAAAAATTGACCCCTGAGCCCAGCTAGAAATTCTCTTGGACAAAGAATAGGATCTCATATTGTATCATCTATTTAAGTGAGCATTAATTTGGCAAGGATTATAAAGTACTTTGCTATTGTACCGGGAAAAAGAGAGTATTTAGGTGACCGATTGGTGAAATTTATCACATTTTCATTTTCCAAATGTTTCTTAACTTCCTTAACCAGAAAAGAGTGAAAGAAAAAAAAAACAAAAGATCAATTAGGCCATTATATTAATTAGTAAAAGTAAATTCTCTCTTCAACCGCTAACAATTGAACATGCACGAGATGGAACATTTTATATTATGCACGTACAAAGTCAAACCAAAAGTATCTGTCTCATTTTGTTTAATACTTTTCATTTGTCGAAGAATGAAATTTTGTAAAGTTAGTGGAGCTAAGTTAATCATCTTTAGAAATAAATATTTAAATATTCAGAAACTATCAGATAAGCAAATATAACTTATATTTTTCTTTATATCAAACCGGAGAACAAATATTATTCAAAATGCTAGTCATAGTTCACTTAATTTAGATTTTGAGAATAGAAAATTTTCAGACAGTTTTATCACAATGCAAAATGGGGGACATAACAAGTATCTAAACGTAATATAAAGCATGTCAGTAAGTACAAACAAAGACGAAGCTAAACAAATGGATCTCAAGTACTCCATACAATCCCAAGAATTGGTGGAATTTTTTAGAAAGATGATTGAAAAATGAAAAAATAAAAAAGTTGGACAAGGCAGCGTCCATACGAGAATTTAGACAAATTCTTTTTTTTAGTAATTTGGCTATTTTGTTTAAACATGTTCGGTCCACAACAGTCAATGAGATGTGTAATTGCTAAATTTTGAAAAGTTTATGTATATTTTAAAATATTCGCGAAGGAGGAGTCGTTTTTTTTCCTACCAAATCTAATATGCATTCATCAAAAACTATTCAGTTGTACAAAGTAGTGCGAAACCTCTTCTGCAATCCAAGTCTGTCAAAGGAATTTCGTTACACGTTGAGACATGAAGCTTGAGAGTGACAAAGTATGTATTAAGCCTGTTATATGAGAATTGAGAACCAAAAATCCAAAACCATGACGATGCAACAATGCAGTTTGAATTTGAAAATATGGATAATTTGGTCGATAAGTTTAGGTCCCCCTTCTTTCGGGAATTATTTCTTTCAAAAGCTGATTATATATATTGTAGTCTGTAGGTTCGAACTCCGAAGCAACATTTCTGCTAATTAAATAAAAAACATTTTTTTAAACTTATAGAAAACAAAAGGGTATTTTCTTATTGAAATTAGTATTGACCGTTCATACAGTCATTGCATTCTTTTATTTCGACATAATGAAAGTAAAACATTGTCGCTGGATTTGCTATACGAGCAAAGGACAAAGGAGTACAACATAGGGTGTGGTGAGGTACACAAGATCTCTTCACGGTTAATTAGATGTCTCAGGTTCGGACGAAAAAAAAAAACTCTTTTCGTTTATATGTCCTCGACGACGCGAATCTGAATTATTGGGCCAGTAAGTTCCGAATTCCAAATAGTTATCGAAAAGGTACATATTCTGTTGTACTTGAGAAATGGAAATGCATTTACAATAAGAGATGAATAATTAAAATATTACCACTTAAAAAATCATCTTTAAAAACTAGGGAATGACCATAAACTAGAAGTAAGTACATGCACCCTAGACGTTGTCATTATTAGTCAGCTATAGCAACATGTGAGGGAGAGCATAAACTTCATCAAATGGAAGGGATTAAATCAAATAAATAGCTACTTCAAATTCCAATTCCTCATGATGCAATGAATGTTGCTTGCTTAATTTTCTATTTTAGAAGACAATGATCTATCTATCCTGGATTCTTGGCAATTAATTCCTCTATCATTTTCATTATTTTTTCCTGTTCCAATGTATGTAGTCACTAGCCAGTGAGACTGCAAGTAGATTTTGACCGAGTGTTTCATTAGTCTCAGAACTACTCAGAGAAGTTCTTGTTTAGAATTGGGCGCATAAATAATTTTTTGCCAAAGTGCATAGATACCCGATTTTGATGTCACTATTTAAATTATGCATAGATTTTTGCACATATATCCACTTTGAAACAAATGCACATATGATGTCTGGAGTTAATCTTGACAAAGCCTAACTTCAGATAAATGGATGAAGATCATGCATTTCTACTTGAAATTAGGCCATTATGACTGAAGTTCTATCATTTTTGCCTAACTTTAATCATTTTTACCTAAACTTTAGAAATATGTGGTTGAAGTTCGGTCATCTTTAACAGTTCGGTCATCTTTAACTTACTTCAGCTATTTTTGCCTGAAGAGTATGCAAAAAAAATTAAAAACTAAATACAAGATAAATAGCGGTGTCTAAATAAGGTACGCATGAAATTCTTACATAATTTTATTCGTTTTAATTCCCTTTTAATTTATAGCAACAACAACATACTCAATGTAATTTCACAAGTGAAGCGCCTCCCCATGATGTATGTAGGCATTACCCTATCTTTGTGGGATAGAGAGGGTTGTTTAACCGGACCCTCGACTCAAAAGAAGTATAATCAAGGAATGACCCTTTTAATTTATAGCCTGTAAAATAATTGAAATTCGTTGATTTCGGTTAGTTTCGTTAGAATACTTGAGAAGGAATTACGTACCAAACAAATGTTATACAGCAACTGTCGAAGTATAGGCCATGGTGCTACACTGCTACGGAGTATGGCTCATCCGAAGAGGATTATTCAGTTCCTCTTCGAAGAACAAGAAATGCAATTATATAGTTGAATAAGCCTTTTGGATCACTAGATAAAGGAAATCATAAAATCAAACTCACTTTTTTTTAGGGAGATATTAAAGTACAATAATCTAGATAACAAAGTACGAATTAAGAAAGTACTTCATTGCACCTTAAACGAGTTAAAGTAAATTAGAAATTTTCCATTTTGAATATCATATTGATCATGGTGGAAATAACTTTAAAGCATAGTGCTACAAGCGTGATTCTCTTTTTTTCTTCTTCTTTTTCTTGACAGATAATAGATTTCCAAATATATTCTTGGAGAGATTACTTTCTATTCCAGGTTGTCCTTGTTTATACACTCATGACCCTTCCTTCATAGACAAAGACAAGAAATATATATAGTATAGCTGTATAGAGTGACAGCTTACAATAAATGTCTTATGGTTTATTTGGTATGGAACAAAAGACCAAAAGTAGTCCAATTACCTCAATACAATACAATACATAAGGGGCCATTTGAATTTCTTTTTCTCTCTCCCTATGTAATAAACAAATTGAAAATAAAATAAAAAACTAGTTACATTTTTTACTGGGAAGAGGAGTTATAATAGACATAAAGTTAGCGATTCCATTGTTTCTGTAGTTAACCAAAGTGTTTAATATGTTTGAACCCATGTCAATTATCATGATACAATATCGAAGTAAAAAAACTTGTGTGATGAATATTTTTTGTTAGTCATTTTGGCTATTCAAACTAACTCTTGTTGACTTCCGATAACAAGTCTTTTATTATTATTATTATTATTATTATTATTATTATTATTATTATTATTATTATTATTATTATTATTATTATTATTATTATTATTATTATTATTATTATTATTATTATTATTATTATTATTATTATTATTATTATTATTATTATTATTATTATTATTATTATTATTATTATTATTATTATTATTATTATTATTATTATTATTATTATTATTATTATTATTATTATTATTATTATTATTATTATTATTATTATTATTATTATTATTATTATTATTATTATTATTATTATTATTATTATTATTATTATTATTATTATTATTATTATTATTATTATTATTATTATTATTATTATTATTATTATTATTATTATTATTATTATTATTATTATTATTATTATTATTATTATTATTATTATTATTATTATTATTATTATTATTATTATCATCATCATCATCATTTATAATACTATTTTAATAATTAAATTTGGCACTATATCCTTAATAATAATAAGAATTTGTCAATATTAATTGACTCAAATGATTGGGGAGCTAGGTGCCATGACTAAAGGACCACAGGTGATGATATTTGTCTCACACTAATTGTTGGTTGTTGTTATACGTATATTATATATGGTACTCACCTCTAATACGCTAACTGACGACAAATACATATTGATGGAGCGATTTATTGGAAAATTTTAATATGGACAATACTTTTCAGGCCCTTCAAAAAGATGTAGATACTTCAAGATTTAGTGTTCTATATATGTCCTTTTCGGTAAAGTGGCTTGTACTGGTATGGGAAATGGAGAATGTTTGGCGTGAATGAAATTAAATTAAAGTCTAATGAATATATTTAGATTCATCAATTTAAAAATTTAGTGTACGTAATTAAATTCACTTTTAATTTGCAATCAAAGATCAATTGTTGTTTACGAAGAGGGGAGATCTTTCACGCTTGAGAGAAAAAGTAGATTGGACGTACTCCGTTAATTTGACTTACTCACCAAAAAAGAAAACAAAAACAAGATCCAGAACCTTTATTGTTGTTCGATGATTATACGTGATACTCATGTATTTTCTTGCAAGAATTAACAAATTTCTGGTCATGAGAATTTTTCACCTTTTTTCGGATTTTTTTGTTCCACTTTATTTGAAGATACAACTTAAACAGATTTGAAATTTGAAAAACATCTAAAATCCTTTTTCACTTTCAGTATATTCAAAACACCAAATATTCTTTGCAAAAACTATAACCAAACATAACTCCATCTTCAACTCCAACTTCAGAATTCCAAATAAAGTGAAAAATATTTGGTTTTCGTGGCCAAAAGCCTACTAAAAGTACCGTCAATGATTAACACAAAATCCAAAAAATATGTTTTCTATTAGAGGGTATGTGTGTATACACACACACACAATACGCATACCCATCAATGATTTTTTTTTCCAGTGTCCCCATCAATGATGGACTCTAGATATTCGGACAATCAGAATAAAATCAACAGTGTACGGTGTACCAAATATCGAGTGTTCAATTGCACAAAGTAGGATCAATTACAGATCATTATCTTCTAACATGTTACCATATTTATAAGCATTATTATCATATAGTTCTTTTTCTTTCTTAAAAAAGAAATACGCAAGTTTTACTATAGCAATTCCTTGGCGTTGACAATACATTAGTAGCAGTATTAAATTAGGGGAACTAAAAAAGTCAACATGTCCCTTTGCCCCCAAACTACGCCTGCAAATTACTTTATTTATAAGATTGCTTACATGTCAAATTATGACGTGTGTTTAAAATAAAATAATATAATAATAATAGTAATATAGTCAAAGGCCCAGGACGGCAAGATAAGCTGTACAGTCAACATGATCTACTGTTAAACCGTTAGTCGGCAGTCATCTTAAGAAAATTTATTGGTGAAATAGAAAAAATATTGCATAAAGACAACGATCTATGTTATGATTAATCAAGAAAATGTTTTCATAAATGGTCAATTTATTCTCATTAAAACGTCAATAAATGTCTAAATTATAAATTAAAGACTTCATTTGCATCACTTGCATGCGTATTTCGAGTTTTAAATTGTCATTTACGCTAAATTTAGAAACATTAATGATAGTTCTATTTTTAAAAATATTTAATTTCCTTTTTTATGTATTTTACTAACTTCATGTTCTTAAATTGGAATTTTGAATTCATTTATATGTAACAACAATCAACGTACCAACAAGGGTTGTGGTGAAATGGATAGGATCACTCCACTCTTAATTAGAAGTTTTGGGTTTGAGCCGGATTGGGTATGGTTATGAAAAAAATCCAGTTAGGGATCGCTTCTTCCTTAAATGGGTCTTACGCTAAGAAATCATATTAATGCGCCTAATACGCGTATGCATAAAATTACTTAAAAAACAAAAAAAGAAAGACAACAATCAACGTGTAGGATCGTGCATATAAATAAATAAAAAGGTTACATTGCTAATAACATTAAAGTATTAATTTAATCAATTATTTGGCGATGATCATGTAATTATAACATATCATCACTAGCTACGTAGAATGCTTCTGTTGTGGGGGAAGCACTTACAAAAAACATTGAACTTGTTTTTAATAATTCTAAGTATCGTGTCACCGTCCATTTACTAATTACCTTACTTTTACTGTTGCAATATATTACTCTTTATTGTTCTTTAATTTTAAAAATTTGTCATTGAATAACGGGAGACTATTTTTAGCTATAAAAAGGGTGTTGGCAATATTTTCTAGACCATCAAACTGCTACAATCTCTCTTGTTGTTACTCTCTATTTTCTAATTTAGTCTCTGTTTATTCGTTGTTGTTTGTTACTTCAAAATGACTACTATTCCGGTGATTGATTTCTCAAAGCTTGATGGAGAGGAGAGAGCCCACACCTTGGCTCAGATTTCCAAAGGCTGTGAAGAATGGGGATTCTTTCAGGTACTTTTGCAATTTTTTTCTTTGTTGTGAAAGTTCATGCATGGATATCTATTATAAAAAATATGGCTTGTGTTTCTATAATTTTCTTTCTGTTGGGGTCATCATCTGAAGGCGTATAAGTAAAAGGAAAGTAATTTCTTGATTTCACCCTTCCCCCAACTCAGACAATGCAACCCCCTCTTAATATTGACGATAACATTATGGTGACCTCACTCATGAAAATGGGCCTAAAATGTTCATTCATCTCTTCTTTTTTTTTCAAATTCTTTTTTTCTCAAGTCTGGATAAACAAAGAGGATTGCAGTAGGCTGATAGTCAACATAAATCTAGTTAAAATTTTGATGAATGCTTACCATGATGGCATGGTCGGCGAAAATTCATATAATCTACCCCAACTTGTTTGAAATTGAGGCATAGCAATATTACTCGTTAATATTATAATGTTAGTAAAGTAACAAGGGAATTGGGACAATTTGCGCATGCAGTTAGTGAATCATGGAATTCCAGTTGAGCTGCTTGAAAGGGTGAAGAAGGTATCTGCAGAATGTTTTAAGGTGGAAAGAGAGGAGGCTTTCAAGAATTCAAAACCAGTCAAGTTGCTTAATGAGTTGGTGAAGACCAAGAAAAGTGGCAAAGTTGAAAATGTTGATTGGGAAGATGTCTTCCTTCTCACTGATGATAATGAATGGCCCTCCAAGACTCCTCAATTCAAGTAATGATTTTATATATTTCCAAGCAAAGCAAATATATATGAATTTACATGTCTCTCACAATTTTTTATTATTATAATATTTCCCTCCATTTTTCATGATCTCTTGAAATGTTTTTAAGAGTAGAACAAAAACTTTACATTTTAATTTCCTTTTCCCTTTTATTTAGTATAAAAAAATGCATCTTGGCTGGATTAACGAAATGTTGTTCCATCCACTGACAACAGTTTCCATCAAGAAAATTATGGATTAGTTTCACCTAGGGCCACTAAACTTTATCCACTATAATATTATTATGGTACTAGAATTTTTCCATATTACTTAACTTTTTATAAGGTCACAACACTATTTTTGTCACATTACTCAACTTTATCTTCTATGACAGTAGAATCACCTTAGCTTGATGCAAAAGTTTTATCATCGTAAAGGGTAAATATTCAATTACTTCAGCATGACAAATTAACACTGAAATTTTACTGTTATAATAAAAAAAGTTTGACGTGTGAAATTAACTTGGAAAATTTACTGCATGATAATTATCTGAGTTTCTTTTACATTCAGGTTAAAATTCATGACGAATTTATGTGATTTTATAAATTAACAGGGAAACAATGAAAGAGTATAGATCAGAGCTGAAGCAGCTAGCAGAGAGAGTGATGGAAGTGATAGATGTTAACTTAGGGTTATCAAAAGGATACATCAAGAAAGTCTTCAATGAAGGTGAAAATAATGGTGCTTTCTTTGGGACAAAAGTAAGCCACTACCCACCATGCCCACATCCAGAAAAAGTGAATGGGCTAAGAGCTCATACTGATGCTGGTGGTGTCATTTTGCTGTTTCAAGATGATCAAGTTGATGGCCTTCAAATCCTGAAAGACGGCGAATGGATCGATGTTTTGCCTGTTCCCTACGCCATTGTTATCAACACAGGTAGTCATTCTTTTCTTCAAAAGACACAACAGTCAAACCTCTTTATAATAACATCGTTTATTTTGATATTTTTTATTTACCCTCAACATTAATATAGTGAGCCTTCAATGAAAAAGAGAAATGTGCTAAATATCATCAAAGCATAAATTAGTCAAATGAGTCTAGTTATTAATATCGCTTGTAAAATAGAAAAAAAAAAGATTATTTTAAGTTGGTAACCTGGTAAAATAGTAAATAACATGTCAATAGAGGTTACGTTAAACTATATACTGATAGTATGAAATTTTTTTACACTATCAACATATAACTGAAATCCATTTTAATATTTATGCATCATATATATAGGGACATTTCTAATGAAATTTTTCCCTACGCGGTTGTAGTGTTAACATAAGGGATCCATCTGAATCCATTAATTTTGGTTCAAACTCTGTACAAATAATCATGGATTTGACTATGCCCCTGAAAAGTCTAAAATTAAGATTAAGAAGGAGGGACGACGGAAAAAAAGCGCAAAATATTCATGTTCAAAGTCATTATTTAAGCTCAATTGACTATTGAATTTGATTTTCCTTCTCTATATAGGTGATCAAATTGAAGTGCTTAGCAATGGGAAATACAAGAGCGTTTGGCACCGTGTTTTGTCAAAACCAGATGGAAATAGGAGGTCCATTGCTTCATTCTATAACCCTTCATTGAAAGCCACCATTGCTCCTGCACCAGAGCTACTTGTGGATGATCAGAAGGATATTAAGAAAAATGAAATGGAATTAACTACTACTTATCCAACTTTTGTGTTTGGAGAATACATGAATGTTTATAATGAGCAGAAGTTCCTTCCTAAAGAACCAAGGTTCCAAGCTGTGGGAACAGTGTGAACAAGTCTAATAATTATTTATATTTATTTTCACTTTTGTTGCTAGTATTTTGTTCGGGATGTTTCAACCTTCATATATATAAATAAATAAAGTCAGTACGTATTAATTTTGAGTCTTCCTTTTATTCAAGAACTAAAATCTACTCCGTTTATTTTTACTTGTCACATTTCGGTTCTCGAAAATCAATTTGATTAATCTTTAAAGCTAAATTAAATTAGATTAATTCAATATTTTAAAACTAAAATATAAATGTTCGAAAACTATACGAAAAAAATACTATAAGCTGCAATTCTTCTCATATTAATATGATGAAAAACTACATCTTAAAATGTTTATCAAAGTCCATATAGCTTGACTCTCGAAAAGCAAAACATGACAAGTAAAAGCGAACTGAGGAAGCATTTAACTAATCAACTTTAAGTTTGATGTGATGTTTTTTTATCTTCGAACTAGCTTTTTAACTATATTGCTTAATTAATACTTTAATGTTTTATTCCACTATGGCTTAAAATTAGTGCATATCTGTACTTAAGAGGTACTCGTTCAATTCAATGAAGATATAGTAGTTTTCTAGTCTCACTCCATGTTTCCTTAGACAAGATATAAAAGCGAATGATGAGATTTTAGTTAGTTTGCATTGGGATCCATAAATAGAAGTAAATTAAATATCAGGCATCGAAAGAGTAAGCAGGGAAATTAATTAGAGAGTGTTGACTAGCAAGGTGTGTACGAAAGGAAACGGATTAGTTATTTGTAGGTTTTAAGAGCATTTGACTAATCTCTGATCTGTCGTCTTTGGCTTTGGCCAACTAAACAAAACAAACTCACCATCATAAATATATTGGGCATTATGATTTAAATAGCCAAAATAATTTCACTATCCTAAAATTTAAAGGCAGCTCTTGAGTTCTGTGTTCACGAAATAACTACATTTTTCAGTTTCTTTTCCTTTCTGTTATTACTTAAAAGCACTTAAAAAACATTCAAAAGCTTGACCGAACACTAACTCTCCGAGATAAGCACCGGTTTAAAAATAAAAAAAAAAAAAACACTTTCAGTTCCCTAATAGCTTTGACTAAACAAACTGTAAGCGCGAAAGGAAGAATATTGTGAGCCAGTAAACTCGAAGAACATCGGAAAATATTAGAGCAGCTCTAGAACTGGGATTAATAGACATCAAGGAAAATAACAATAGCAAAGCTTAAAGATTGGAAACATTGAATTCTCGAGTTCCTCACAATGGGTGGTCCCCAACATAAAATTCTCCAGACATATATTTCAGTATTATTGGTGCAGGATGGTTGAAATGGAGGCTCGCTTCCGGAGTGCTGTGTGACAAGAAAGTGCCACCAAAACTTAAGGGCAAGTTCTACAAAGTGGTGGTTAGACCGACTCTGTTGTACGGGGCAGAGTGTTGGCCAGTCAAGAACTCTCACGTGTAGAAGATGAAAGTCGCGGAAATGAGAATGTTGCGGTGGATGTGTGGGCACACTAGGAGAGATGGAATCAGGAATGAGGATATCAGGGACAAGGAGAGAGTGGCATCGGTGGAGGACAAGATGCGAGAAGCGAGGTTGAGATGGTTTGGGCATGTAAAGAGGAAAGGCATAGATGCCCCAGTGCGGAGGTGTGAGAGGTTGGCTATGGACGGTTTTAGGAGAGGTAGAGGAAGGCCAAATAAATATTGGGGAGAGGTGATTAGGCAGGACATGGCGCAGTTTCAGATTACTGAGGACATGACCTTAGATAGGATGCTGTGGAGGGCTCCGATTAGGATAGAAGGCTAGTAGGTAGTCTCGCTTCTTTGTCGTACTAGTAGGCGAGTTTTGCTCTACTTTTTATTGCCCTTTGTTTCCTGCTTTTATGTGTTGGGTCTTGTCTCTCCATGCTGTTTTATCATGACTTCTTTGCCCTTGTTTTCTCTCATTTTCGCATTGCTTTGATTTACTTGCCGGTATCTGACTTTTCTCCCCTTGTTTTCTTGTTTTCTTTTGAGCCGAGGGTCTTTCGGAAACAACCTCCCTACCATGTTGGAGGTAAGGTCTGCGTACATTTAACCCTCCCCAGACCCCACACTGTGGGATTCAACAGGGTATGTTGTTGTTGTTATTAGCTCAATGTAAAAGGCATAAAAAGTTTGCTGTTAAAAATAGAGAGGAGAATAAAAAGTGACAAAAGCCCACCACATTTTTTTTTATGACAACGGAAACCGCAGCCGCTACCCTTTAGGTGCCACAAGGTAAACCTCGATCCCATGCAATAGCTTGCAAACCACACAGAAAAGATAACCCGAACTAGGCAAGTCCCGTGCGACGAGCTTGACTCAGAAGGCAAATTCTCTGCTGTCGTAGCAGGGGTTCGAACCTGAGACCTCCATTATGAAAGTTTACGCTCAACCAACTCAGCCACCCTTGCGGATAAAAGCCAACCACATTTTAATCAGGTAAGTTGAGAAACTTCAACAAATTCTTGATGAAGTTACATCATTTGGGACCATGACCAAGAAGCACTAGTATCTCAACCAGATGCGTAAAGATTGGAACTTTATAATTATCATATGAAAATAGCTCTGTACAAATTTCTTACTTTGAAAAATAAAATAAATAAATCAAGACAGCTGAAAAAGAGGGTATAACCTAACTGCATATATCACAGCCAAACAGTAACTATAACCGTATAGACTCTCACTACTATAGCAATTCTCTTGCTCTTACCAATATGGCTGTACACTACTTTACACGAACGAGAGGACTAATCTCAATAACTTCAGAGTGGCTTTGTTTTTTTTTTTTTTTTTTCATCACTTCAGAGTGCTTTCTGGTCTAGTCTTTCGTTCCAATTTAGACAACGAACCAAGCTATGAAACCAATCACCTGTCTGATCAGACTTGTTAACTGTAGGTAGTGGATGCTCGCTCATATATATGCGAACAGAATCTCCTCTAGAGAGTTGTTGCCTTCTCTTCCCATCAAAAGAGACCCAAGCATTGCTACGTGCATCCTCTGGTATCTGTCCATATGCAAAAAAAAAAAAAATTATAAGATTCTTGGAGGGTGATGAAATGAGAACGACAAAGGAGAAGCAAAGAATCTGGAGGAGTCAATAAGCTTTGAGCTTCCCACAGAAGAGACCTCACTGCAGATACTGCAATACTTGAGCAGTGTCATGACACGGATATCAAGCGACGGTATCTTGGTGTGGGCCGTTTGGACGTGTATTTATCAAGGAACTAACCCATATAGTTGTGATCTAAATTGGTGCTTTTAATGATTTTTTTTTTTTTTTTTTTTTTTGATAACCTGGTGTCCGGTGTCCGGAACAAGTTGCCTGCACCTTGACTAATTCCACGGGGTACATGTTACCTCCCCAACCCCCAAACACAGGTACCGGATAACTCTTTCCAAGGTGCTCTTGATATGTATTTCCGTAATTATATTAACTGCTCTAAAAGAAGAAATTAACATAAATATTTTTAGTTAACCTATTGAAAAGGATTAAAGCTTCAATTAGCATTTGAAATGTGTACAGTTTGAAGAAAGTGTTTCACATATTGGAATCGGAGTGCTTCATTCTCCAACTGCATTTTTCATCAGAATAGAGACCATACATGTGGAAGCTGTTGAAGATAATAATTAAGCAAATACAAGTTTGCTTTCTTACAGTTGAAGCTTTTAGATGAGATGACCACTCACCTCAGCCATATCTGGCCAACAACTGAACGCTGGTATCTGTGAATAGGATCTCTATCATAACCTCTTCTGCATCACTTCAGGGAACTATCAACACCACCAGCCCCTTAAGTTTGCAGGAGGATTATGAATTCGACACCCTTATGCAAATTCTGGCTCAATGAAAATGTCTCTTATCCCTTGTATAGGTTGCTTTGGTGTTTATATAACCAGCAGCCCCTTTCTCAACATAATATCGTATTTGGTTGTTATATCCATCCAACCAAAATCATACTTCTCTGAATGTTATATTAGAGCTTCTCTCAACTTTCTCTCTAAAAGCATCCTCTTCAACTTCATTATCCTACGCAATCTCTTTCAGTTCAGCAGTAATTATATCTGGCATCTTTGCACCTACTAGTTCAAGATCCTCTAGTACCGCAAAACGGGTCAGGCTAACTAGGCCCAGTTGCGTTATATTTCACTAGCATAAATAGTGGCCCCTTTACTATTGTCACTACTAGTACCTAAGTCCTAACTCTATAGGCTTGAAATTTTAGCAAACAACAACCCCTGCTTAATACGGGAATTCAAAGAGGAGAATAAGAACATCTGACTACCATTGATTGAAAACGGTTGTTACATACTCTCCCATGCTGACTAGTACTTTCTTTCCACCAGCTGCTCCAACCAATGTTAAGTCTGCCTACGCCGACATCTTTTATAAAAGCAGCTTTAATGCCTTTGCGCTAAACTTGCTAGAGTATATGGGCATTAGTAGCATCTTCAATAATGAAAAAAGTTTATCATGCAAAGGTTTCCGTCATTAAACAAGTTGCTCGATCTTGCTAAGCATTATGAGGAGTTAAGACTTCTTATAGAAGATTCCCCAATAGTTCTCTTTCATTAGGGCTCAAGAAAAACAGGCTTCAAACTGAGCCCATTCTGATTCACGCACAATGTGTGATGCTACTAAACCGTAGATATTGATGCCGAGGAGATTCTGGAAGTGAAACCTTGAACTCCATTCTCTAGTAAGCCTTGTCAGGCTTTGTTACTATATCTAAAGATTTTTTCCTCAGCCTTTTCCTGCTCTAAAGCAGTACTCATCCCTTGCCAATAATAGAATCGGCCTAAACAAACCACTTCGAACCAGTTTAGCCATATTACTGCTCAGTGCTCACATTAAAAACAGCTGTAGACCTTTTCCACAGCAACAAGCCAACAACCATATTATGTAAAGGGAACGTTTGCTAGTTAACTGCACCTTCTAAGATACACCAATTTAGCTGATTCACAGCTTAGGTTTAAGAGACTCTTATTCACAGGTGCAACACCTAGGGAAGACCTGAACAAACATACTTGATCTATATAGCATTTAATCCAACTCTTTGTTCTATACTTTGCAATATTGGACTCCAGATCTAGCCTAATGACTTTGAGGAAAAGAGTCCATCAATGGACAGCATATCACGAAGTTTTAATTTTGTTACAACATACAATGTACGGGAATGAACTTCACAACCTATGTCCTCACCTATTGCAAGACTTGTGACCTGACGATAAATTTAACAGGATGTATCATGTATGTTCCCAAAAATAACTTGATCCTTCCTCACCTTTTTCTATAACCTTCTTAGTTTGCTTCAACATTTAGCTTCCTCTATATTTTTCTAATTTTCTTTCATCCCAAGAGATATACCATTCTGTAAAAAATTATTAGGCTTCCCTGGAAAATTATATTTAGATTTTTCTTTCATGACGGAGAAATCTGTCTGGAGCCATCCCTTTGGGCCAACTGCAACCTTAAAAACTCGGGATGATGGGCACATCCCTCTACTCTTCCACTTAAATTTTTAGAAAAATATGTAGTTCCTGGTATTTTTTTTTTTAATTAGTTGAAAATTATATTTGGATAACACTTAGTTATTATTATATGTATATAAAAGGAAAAGCCAAGACAGCTAAGATGATATACAGGAACTACATATTTTTCTTCCCTCTTATATGTATTAGTGATATATATTTCCAGACATTGTACCATCGTCTACAAATCCATGAAGCTGAGGAATAAGATTAGCAGCACTAAAGAAGGAATAAAGCTCCTATTCCTCAATTCTCTCTCCTCTATCCTAACTTTTCTTTCCCAACGGATATTTCCACTCACCGGTAACGGTAACATGGGATCTGCTCCGGCAGGCCACCATGGTCTTATCGGCGAAGATTCCAGCTCTACTACCAGACCCACCCCATCCACCTCTCTCACAAGCTGCTTTCCCCAATCTCCCATCAAAAGGAGGGCAACCAACTCTATTCCCTCCAACTGCTAACATTAACCCGGTACAATTTCCACCTCAAGTTCCAAAATCCAACAACCCTATCCCACCCATCGAAGACCCAGCTCAAAATTCGTATGCTACTGCTCTGGTGTCGAAAGATAAAGAAAGAATCCGCCTCCAATCGAGAGGATTTGAACTTATCAACGGCAAACCTACTGTGATTTTTAAGAAAAGGAGAACAAATTACTTGCCCAAACTTGCAAATGGACGATAATAGGTCAGGTTACCCGCATCCGCCCTTCCATTGACGTTATTCGCAACGAATTCACCAAAATCATCCCCGCAAGAGGCTCAATTAAAATTGGGGCCTTTGATATGAGGCATGTGTTTCTAGATTTTGACAACAAAGAGGACCACTTAGAGGTTTCTTCTAGAAATTGTGACTTTTGAAGGGGATCATATCATGCAAATTCTCACTTGGAGTACAAAGTTTAAACCTGTGATGGAAACTACTCATACCCCTGTCTGGATTACTCTCCCAGGACTCCTAAGGCACTACTATGAATGGGATGCTTTGTGCAGAATCCTAGCCCAAGTAGGAATTCCTCTTGCTATGGATAAAGCCACAACGACAAAAACGAGGCCTACTACTGCTAAAATATGGGTGGAAATTGACTTGATGCAAAGTTTAGTTCATGAAATCAATATCCACATATTAAATAGTAATGGCAACTTAGATATCATCAACCAAAGAGTGGAATATGAAAGTGTTCCACCTTTTTGTTTTCACTGTAAGGTGCCAGGGCACCAAGATAACATCTGCAGAATTTTGCACGTTGAGCTAAAAAGTGCCCCCAAAAGGAATGAAGTTCAACATATACCTAACAACCATCATTCTCAAGGTCCTAATGGATGGAAAAGAAGAGAACAGATAAACCTCCACAATCTCTCCCTCAAACCAAATATGTTCCTACATCTGTCCCAAACAATAATACGAACCAGTTGGCAAACCAGAGAATATCAAAGAACAAGGGGAACTCTATGGAAGTTACTACTCAAGATGAAGAATGGAAAACTGTTAGTAAGAGAAAGGGCAAAGACAGTAACATCAACAACAATGTTAACCCTTCAAAAAAACAAGGGATTGAAAGATCCAAAACTCCCAAAAGTTCTTTCAGGGGACAGAATAGCTTTCAGAGTTTGACTAGCAATGATGAGACAAATACGTCTGTAGCTTCTTCAGTCAACAAAGGGGTAGATTTTAACATGGATACTACTCCAGTGGTCTGTCCAGCAGCTACTAATCCCAATGGTATCAAAAGATATGGAAGAGGAATGGGGACTGCAGCTAAAAAGAACCAGAACAACATGACTAGCGTCTAAGATGCACGGACTCGGGTGCGGGTACCCGATACGGGTACGGATCCGAGCATCGGATTAGACAAAATCTAAATTTAAAGATTCTGGGGTGCGTATCCAGTTATAGATACGTGTGCGGGGATTCGGCTAGGAAAATTCAAAATTATATAAAAAATAGAGCTATAAAGATATTATAAATTTGACTATTATATAATTATATTTCAAGTACTTAGATAGTTTAATATTAGTTATTGCTCCTAAATTAATATTAATACGTTAAGTGCTCTTAAATTCTCTCATTCTAAATATAGTTATCTAAAATGCTCAATTATTCTTCTATGTCATTTTTCTAAGTTATTTCAATTCATTATCAAATTACCTTGTCTCAAATCTGTCTTATTTTTAATTTCGAGAAATCAAAATCTCAAATTTTCCCCCCAAATTTGTCTACAAACTCCGGTCAAAGTATCTGAATGTAATTGACCGTATCCCGGACGTTCTCCATTCCCGCGCCCGACCCGTGTCGAGAAGGGAACGGCACCCAAAATGGCGAGACCATG
>NC_081345.1:23606116-23736116 GCF_029784015.1 Lycium ferocissimum | reverse complement strand
CATATTTCTTTTCCTTTAGTTGGTTAATGGATAGTGATTCCAATGAGAGATACACAGAGTGACATTCTGCATTTACTCAAACTCAGTTCACATGTTTGGGCAGCTGTTGCAACGTACTAACAAAATCATAGAGACAGATATGACAACAATTTTCGGTGACACAGTCAGCCAACTTTGTATTTATACCAGCCACAGCAGAGTCCGACCGCAGCTTCTTGCATGATGAGGATCTTAAGATGCTTGATTACGCTCCCTTCAGGTACAGTAATTTCCAATCTTGTTCTATAACTACACACGTTACTTTTAACTTGTGAGCTCCCCTCCCAATCCATCAACCAAGAGTGAATCAAATGTCATTACCCATATTTGCACACCCCCCTGTTGGACATTTGTTTTATAAGCTCGCATCCCCCCGGGAGCAAGAATCAATGTGTCATCCTCTCATGTCTGGAGCTGACGCAAATATGCAATTTCTCCTGTTTCCTCATGAACTTTATGTCCTTCCTCTCAATTATTCACAATTTGAAGGGGAAAAAAAAAAAAAAAAAAGAACAACACAAGTATATTTGCTAACTGCAATATTCACAATTTGAATTTTCTTAAGGGCTTTGAACATTTCCGCATCAATTCCCATAAATAGGATTATGGCAAACATTAAAAATGAAGTAAATACAAATGAAAAGAATTAATAGCAATATCAGTTCTTGCCTTGTCTGTGGTGCTTAAGATCCTATGGGGCCTTATGCACCAATTTGCAGTATATGTTTATTGCAGATACGTACTAAGCTTTGGCATAAACACCAGCAATGATGGCATTTTTAGAGCATTTATTTACTTTCATCTAGTTTAGTAGAAGATGGAAATTCTTTTATGTATTTCTAGGACATGCAAAAGTTCATCTATAATTTAACTTTTAGCAAAAATGAAAAACATATAACAAATACTTGAAAAATATTTTCAACACTAAAGAGAAGTACTAGAATTTCCTGCTTTTTGTACTTAACGTCAGAGAGTTCTTTTTCCTCCTTTCCTTGGTTAATGGCAGTAAAAGCTTTACTAACTTGGATACTAGCACTAAGATCTATGCTATCTTATTTATCAATAATAAGCACACGCTCACTTAAAGCGTTCTCAGAACTTGAAAGAAGTGAAGAATGAAGAGAGATGCGCAGATCAGTAATAAATGGAAATCACAGGGTAAAAAAACTAAATTAATAAGAACTGTCAAGAGAACCTCTTTAGCTTCTTCCATGAGTTCGTTTCCCAGCTTCTTCAACAGCAATACAGTCTTTGGTGTCGATTTCCACAAAAGCATCTGCTGCTGGGTGCTAGGATGAGTGAAGGCCAAGGAAGATTCTGTTACCTTCTCTCTGGTGCACGAATGCCCATCTGTGCGAACCAAGAACATCTCTGCTTTCCTCCTTGACTGCACTCTTACAACACCAGTGGCAGAAGCACACATATTTCCTTCAATCTGCTCCAAGTTATCTTCCAGTGAAGGTTTGGGGACTTCAATATTTCTTCTCTCAGCAGTAGTGACTCTAGACTCAGCATTACGTTCTAACTCATTTCTGGCATCAACAATACCAGCATTTTTTATTGAGGTTTTCACTTTCCCATTGCCGCTTCCATTCAAAACAGGAGTCGCAGAGCCATTATGACCAGAATTTATCTCTGTATTTGAAGCGGAGCTTGAAGGGTTAGTAATTAAGTGTTTATTGAAAGACGAACCATTTAAATCTTCTGACTCCATCATTCTGGTCTCACTGTATATGCTTGTGGTTTCATTTCCCTTAGGTGCTCTTCTGTAGTTATATATTGAAGCAGAAAGCACTTCCAATCTTTTCCTTTCATGAGTAAAATATATTGCTGGTGAAACCTTCCTACTTCTGAAATACGTGGACATATCTTTTCTGGAGAAGACATTAAAGGGAGGCATCTGAGATTTTAGTGGATTCACATTGATGTAGGATGCCAGCATTGTGCTTTCCGGATGGGACGAAACAATTTCATCACCTTCATTCTTGCCTAGCTCCGTAGCTTCAGAGATGTGCTTGTTATCTTCCACAGCAGAAATTATGTCATCTGATCTTGTAGGCACCTCCCCATCTTGATTATTAGAGGCAGGGCAGATTTCACCATTAAAGCTTTTATCATCTTCTGCCATTGGTGACATAAATGTTTCTACAACATGTGGTGTGTAGCGAGTAATATACTGCCTCCATCTAGAGACCATAGCTGATGTCCTCTTAATTCCTTCTTTACTGTGGAGATATAAGGGCTTTTTCTTTAAATCAGAGACCAATGCTGCAAACTTTTCAACCTGCTCCACTGAAGGTGATATACCAACTTCAACAGGTAGTTTAATTAATTCAATATTCCCTGATGATATGGCTTCATCTAGCACTTTCTCATAAAAGATGTCTTTTACAGTCTCAGCTCTGAGGTCTACAATGGTTTTGAACCCTCTCTCCAACAGCCATCTGAGACCTTCATCAGTTACTTGGCCACCTATCCAGAAAGCAACCTCAGACTGTGTCTCTTCTTCTTCCGTTGTTGACAAATAAACAGGATTAAAGTTAGCAAACAGTGTATGGCTGGGGTTCTTCTCACCACGAGGAAATCCGGCATCGTAACATACATTCTTCAGTCTTTGAAGTTTTTGCCAGACAACAATGCTGCGAGGATCATCATCAGGTGTCAAATAGTTTTCAAGAGCAACATGCAAGCTCTCGCAGTACCTCTTCATTTCACCTCTGAAAATAGCAAGTGGAGGAAGCATATCATCCTTCATATGCACATCAACATCTTGAAAAGAGTTCATAATCGAGGATCTCCCAGAAATTACTTCCTCCCTTCCTTTGTTTAGAAGACACACCATGCATCCTAGAACAGAAACTAGTTTATCTTCCAGTATTGATTTATCATCTGAGGGTACATCATATGAGACATTACATTCTCCAGTCAGTGGATTGCATAGAGTGTCCATTAATGAGTTATGAAGTTGTTCAGCAGCCCGAAATATTCTACAGTAAGCCTCTATCTCTGCAATGTCCCCAGGTAATGGGCCAATCCGGGGAAACTGTGAAGTATCACTGGCCTGGACAATATGAAATTTAGTGGGAAAAGAATATATCAAGCAATACCTAGTTTTCAACAAATTTATCAACAAATAAAAGTCCAGTTTTCAACCCACAATTATCAAGAAAAGACAGATATTTAGAATCTTTTTTACTTTTACATGATGGTCGTGTCCGCACAAGACTCATAATTAGATAAGGTGATAACATGGGAATAATAATGCAGTTGAAAGGTCAAGTGGACATGATGGTTGCTTAAGAGACAACTATTAATTCAACAAAAAGTCGAGGTATTTCAACTTGTTTCTTGACCTGGATAAACTCATAGAAAAACTCCGAAACCATTTCAATATCTAACCTTGGACATATATGAGTTAATTGAGTAGCCATGTTTATTTCTTTCCACCTAGGATTCAAAATCCTGTATTTTACATATCGATATGAATAAGTTCTTAGGTTTCTAAAATAGTTTAAAAAGTACTCCAAATCATTGCTATTTCACTCAGACCTGTTCTAAAAAGGCAAGGTATTCTAAATTGTTTGTTGACACCGACAAAAAGAAAAGAAGATGCATCTGACAACTTCATGCATACTTAAATTGGCTCAGGGGATATGCTTGGATGCTAGAATTCCGCTTTTGCAGTTGGATCATGGCGACTGAGGGTTGAATGCTTAATTTTCCAGGGGTAATAATAGTATCTTATACCTGAATAGGCGGCTCATTTTATTAGTACTCTCTCTGTCCCAACTTATGTGACACTCTTTCATTTTTAGTCAGTCCCAAAAAGAATGACACCTTTCTATATTTAGTAACAAT
Source organism: Lycium ferocissimum (assembly GCF_029784015.1). Classification (NCBI taxonomy): domain Eukaryota; kingdom Viridiplantae; phylum Streptophyta; class Magnoliopsida; order Solanales; family Solanaceae; genus Lycium; species Lycium ferocissimum. The sequence goes on along the minus strand of NC_081345.1, from coordinate 23,732,219 downwards.
TTAATTTTAACATGCCTATTTTAACCTTAATGAGATGATTCATAGTCACACAAATATCTATGACTTACTCCCTCCGTCCCAAAAATAAGTGCCGCTTTAGCTCATTTCATGCCCATTAAGAAAAACAATAAATCCAACATATAGTTTACTAAGTTACCCTTATTTATAAGACGTTTCTTGAGAATTGAAAACTATCAAGAAAAAGTAGTTCTTGAATTCCTAAAGTAACAATTATTTTGGGACAAATGTTTTTTGCTAAAGCGACACTTATTTTGGGACGGAGGGAGTATTTTAGACCACAAATTTTAAAAGTCATCCTTTCATTCTTAAACTCCGTCCCGCGTCAAACACCTTCACATAAATTGGGACAGAGGGAATTAAGAGGATTGAAACATGCCAGTTGATACAAGAAATGTCCTAACTATACTAGAGCAGTGTTATCAAAGGCGAGCTTAAGCCCTGAAGCGAAGCTCAAAACATGTTGAGTGCTTCGCCTCGCTTCAGTGTCATCATCAAGGCTCTAAGACATACTTTTCCTTGCCAATTAGCCTCTTGAAGCGATGACACCAGATAATTGATATTTCACTCTATCATTATGTTTTTACAATTTGTTTGTCCATATATGTGTTATCCAAGCTTATTATTATTAGTCTTGAGATAAACATATATATATTATTATTTTGCACAATTGCGCCTTTTTTCATTAAAGCTCACGCTTTATTTGCGCTTTGCACTTAAAGCCCTAGCTGACTTTAGAGCTTTTTTGCGCTTTTCACTTTTGATAACACTGTACTAGAGTGGGTTAATTTCTCAAACGGTCACTCAACTAACAGTAATTATCTCAGAAAGTCACTTTTCTTTATCTTGAACAAAAAAGTCACTCAACTACCAATTATTATCTCCGAAAGTCACTTTTCTTTGTTTTGTAAAAAAAAAAAATTACTCAACTAACGATAATTATTTCAAGAAGCCACTTTTCTTTGTTTTATAACAGAAAAATCACTCAACTTTTGTCATTTCACCTGCAAAGTCACTCAACCCAAAACAAAGAAAAATGACTTTCTGAGATAATTACTATTAATCGAGTGATCATCTTAGAAATCAACTCATTATATGCAAGATCACCTGTGAAATTCAACTACACTTCCTTACAATAACCTTATATATTTACATTGATCATACACATGTCTAACTAAATCAAGAAAATATTACCTGAGAATCCAACCCAATGTTAACGGAAAAAGCATTGGACAGCTCAGCACTCACAACAAACTTGACACGCCGATATCCATACGATAATCCAAACCCGAACCCGAACCGAGTTCCATTCCTAGAAGTCTTAGCATAATTAAGCTGGCAATACTGAAGTGTACGACCCATTTCTAAGTGGCACGGACAATAATGAAAACATGTTGCCATACCACTTACCACGATAAAAAAAGAATTGTGTATCTATACTAAAAAAAATGAATCAGTCTAATGGATCAAGAACCATCTATTTTGTGTATCAAGATTTTGGGTTCTACTTCAATTTTCACAATCTTTTGTAAAAATCTGAATTTTGTATAGAATATGGGTGTGAATGAATATAATGCGTGTGTGTGACAAAATAGGGGAAGTGGGAAAATTGTGTGGAAGTGGAAATTATTTGTGTGGATAATAATATGGGAGGAGGAATAATGGGACAAAGAATTTTGGAAATCAGTGGTGGGTTTGAGATGGTTCCAATTTGGGACATCATTGTTTGTGTTTTGTGTTTTTTTTCCCAGCTTTGATTTGATGTTTTCAGTGATGTGTGATGTGTGATGTGTGATGTAGGTAAATCGGAGTAATGGATTTTGAAATCATAGTTTCTTCTTCTTCTTCTTTTTTTTTATTTCAATTTATTTTTCCTCAAGTCCTTTTCTTTTAGAGATAATACATAAATATCCCCCATGAAGTTGTCATGAATTTTTGGTTACGCATTGAAACTTTGTGAACGACCTAATACCTTCTGATATTGTCTAAACTTATATCTAATACCATATTGAGCAAAATTACCAAACGAGCACTTGAAAGTTTTATGGTGCGTAAAAAAAAGGGCAAAAAAAATGTGTAAGGAAAAATTAAGGATGTAAAAATTTTATGAAAAATCTGCGGAAAGTGATCCGATAGAGATTGAGGCAATCTAATCCAATGATTATAGAGGAATTTGGTGAGGATGTGGAGATGGAGGGAGAATTAGAGGAAGTCGGCGTTTAATTTTTGGGCAAGAATGGAGGAGAGACAGCTAATGAAGTTGGAGAGGAAATCGAGATAGAAAGGAGATACATCTTTTCTCTTCACTTGCTATAGAATTTCTCTAACGAAATCTAGAAATCTTTTATTTATATTTTGCTTCTCACGCGTTCTTAATTAGGCAAATACACTTCTTATATGATTAATGCCATGTGGCCCTATAAGGTCCACTTTGGACAGTACGGAGCGATGCTTTATTACTTGCAAAGTTTAAGTGTATAACTGAGAATTTGCGATAAATTTAGGTGTAAGATGGAGTAGCCTCCAAGAAAGGCTTATGGGCCATTGGGCTGAACTACATAGGTGGGCACATTTGGTAGAGGCCAACAATGGGCTAGCCCAATATAACATTGGATTTCTATTTGAATCAACTCAATTAAATTTAAATAAAAAAAAAAAAATTATAATAGCGCATGTATTTATTTGGACCATTAAATGTAGGATAAAAGCCATTCAAATCCAACAAAATTTAATTGCCTACATCGCCTCCTAAATAAAGTTAAAGTAGCATATCTATTTCTGACGGCAAACAATGAAATCAAAAACTAAAAGGAGAAGGGAAACAAGGAAATAAAAGAAGATAGATAATATTAAGTGGTATAAAAGATCTAATTAGGGGTGTACAAAGTAAACCGACAAACCACACCAAACCGATAAACCGAGTCAAACCGAGAAAAAAACCCGACTAGTGGTTTGGTTTGACTTGGTTTGTTTTGAGAAAAAAAACCCGATCATAATTGGTTTGGTTTGGTTTTAACTAAAAAAAGTCAAACCGAACCAAACCAACCCGACATTACATGTATTCAATTTTTAAAATATTTTATACATAAAAATATTTATTTGTAATGGAATTTATAAATATTTCTTTTATTTTTTCGTAGTTTTTTTATCTATTATCATATTATTCAAGCTTGAACTTAGAATTTTGAATGTCAATAAGTTTTATATCCTATCGATATTTGTAACTCAAATAAAGTTCAAACCAAAACCACCAACACTAACGCTAACAAAAGAAATTCAATTTACCACTAGGAATGACAATAATGTTGGATATCTATTCTTTAGTTTTGTATAATTAGTTTAGAGAGTGAAAATATATAACTTAAGTTTTTTTTTTCTTTTTCATGTAACTAATACTTATTAGCCGTGCTTATTTTAGCATGACTTAGTATTTTTAGATTATGGTCATTTTCTTTATGGCTTGTTAATTAGCAATATTTATTTTAACCGATTTTATTAGTTTTTGTTGAATATTTTAATACAATGTTATCACTCTTCTCACATTTTGTGTTATTTTCTTAAGAAACACCTTAATTATATAGTTGTATCTTACTAGGACAGAAATATTTGAAGTAAAAGTTATATGTGTATCAAGACTATTCCGAAAAAAAAAACCCGAAAAATCCGAGAAAACCGAATAACCCGAGAAAACCCGAGGTTGAAAAACCCGAATTTTATTGGTTTGGTTTGGTGTATAAATTTAAAAACACGACGCAATTGATTTGGTTTGGTGTTTAAAAAATCCGAACCAACCCGGTCCATGTACACCCCTAGATCTAATTATGATAATGGACCACCTATTAAACAAAGTCAATTAACCTTTTATTAAATTTAGACCCAAATATAATCAAGAGTTAAAGGATTACCCCCAAAGTAATACATACTTGTAAGCAACCTTTTGAAGTATCCAAGCAAGCAAGAGGCAAACATATGTCTCCCAATGTTAAATGTCATCCAAAAGTGCGAACAAGACTGTCAACTTAAAGCTATGTACGCCAAGCCTATCAAGTATAAACCAAAAAATATAGTAATAAGACTAGTCTAAAAGTCTGTTTGGCCAAGCGGCGAAAAATTACTTATTTTGAGAAGTGTTTTTTTTTTTAAAGGATTTCTGGGAAGAAGAAAGGTTTTTCTAACGTTTTGGTGGTGAAAACTGAATTAAGTAATTAAAAGGATATTCAGTACAATTTTAAATTTTTAAATGATATGATCATTGACGAGCGCAAAACCCAGTATAAATTAAGCGCTTCGCTAGTCAAAGATAATATAGTTTAAGATTGTCTCTACAGAGATTGGTACAAATAATTACTCAAACGGAACCTTGCTCAGTATTATTCAGGGAATAAAAACTTGAATTTGTTGTGGTTATAAACCACGATTATCGACTACAATGAAACTAAAGACAATTGACAACAAAAGCAAAGGTTACGATTAATATGAGAAATAAGGGTAGTAGACAAGACAGATGCGAGATTTTAGCAATTAGGTTCGATTCGTTTTATCATTCTCCTCTAAATTTTCTCTCGAATTTAATAAGTAATTAGTTTACTCAAAAATCGAATAAACATCTTCCGATTATTTATATAGATTTCACAAATTAAACTAATGCAAGCCCTGAGAATATTCAAAAATCATGGATAGTAATAGATCTTTAGATGACTTCTCACGAATATCGTCAACTTATAACCCAAGATAAATTATTCAAGAGTCTCTTCCGATTACTCAATAAATCATTCAATCATGAGCTAAATTAGATTTACATTAAGATAATTCATAAAACACTTTCTCTTCCAATTAAAGCATCCAAAAATATCTCAATAATCAAATAAAACTACTATCCAAACTACTATCCATGAGTTCAAGACTGATGAAAAGCCTGTGAACATATGCAAGAAAACATTAAGGGTTTGGTCTCAAGGAAAACGTCTCTCGAATATTTTCCTCTTTTGGTTCAACCAATAATTTGAGAAGTTCTTTCGATTACTTAGAAGAATCACCAATTAAAACCAAACAAAATAATGTAAAGATATTCACCAAACTATTCTTCTTTCGATTAGATAAAATAATAAATAAATTTGCAATTAAATTCAAAATCCTATTAAAGAATTCAAGCAATAAAATAAGAATCGAAACTAAAAACGTCAATCAATACATCATGTCTGTCAAAACCCTATAAGAAAACTACTCCATAATAGAATAAAAGAACATAGAAGAAATAGAAGTAGAAAACATTACAATTGACGATTGATCCAAACTTCCGTATTGAGTCGAATCGTGATGGAAAGTAATGAATTCGGCCGTCAAATTCTCTTCTACGTGCCTCCAATGCCTTCTAAGTCAAAAGTCCCTTCAAAATCGCATTTTTCATGTATTTATAGAATACCTCGAAAGTGCCCGGACCAAAATATACCTTAAAAAATCGGAAAATAAAAAAAAGGCCGAAATTCGCCTACGCCCAGTGGGTCGCGGCAGGGTAAAACTTCTGCAATTTATTTTGAATTCGTTGGTTGCAAGGTATTTCAGGTACTGAGCAACAATTTCAATGTTGCTTCTATTTTATCGCATTTTTGACCAAAATAAGCTATTATTTAAACCAATTCACCAAAATAATACATTTTTAATTTTTTTTTACAGAACTAGCATAAACGTATTCCTGAGTAACGTATTAGGCATTATTTTATTCAAAAATTCTGACGGGAAAAATAGCTGGTGGTTAACGGTGTTAAAAGCTAATTCGTAACTGTGAGTAACGTATTATGCCTAATACGTTACTGTCAGATAACGACTTTAGAGAATCCATATACGAGCAATCCTTCTCCGTAATCTGACATTGATTGATGTTAAAGTCGTAACTCGGAGTTACGATTTTAGGATAAAACGTAAATCGACGCGGATTACGTTTCTACCCAAACTAGGCACGGCAATCGAATCTTGCAGAGAATCCTGCAAATTGGGAATCCTTCTGACTGATTTGACTATAAAACGTGATCAATAGTTACGTTTTAATTGTAAAACGTGACACACAATAACGACACACTGCTAAAGTCCCTCTTCCTCATACGTTTTGAACAAACCACGATCATTATAAAATATAGTGTATGAAACGAATGTTCAAACACATTCCAACAATTTTCAAAGAAAGCTTCTACTTGTGTGGCCTATTGTTGGAACAACATTAAAAAATTCAACGGTATGAGTTAATTAAGTCAAATATGTTGTAATATGTTAAAATAATACTATAGTTTTAATTTATTTTTCTGTTATATTAATAATAATAAGTGTCTTATTTTCGCGTGTAGGAGTAAAGATGGCCAATTTTGAACATAATGTGATGGTTGCTTTGTATTGGGGTGGCGAAATAATTATCGAAATGAACGGATTCGGTATACCGAAGGTGCCAAAATGATTGTTAGCATGTTTATTTCAACGAACTATCTTTGAATTGGTTGAACTATTGCATGAGAAGATGGGGACAAATAGTGAAAATATTCAAATTGATATTTCTGGAAAATATCCATGCTCATTTCAAGGTAACAATACAAGGTTCATTGAGTTTAAAATTGAGAATGACCAGTCCTTGCTACAATTTTTCGCCATACCGCAAAAATTTGCGGATAAGATCGATATAAATATTTTGGAGATTTATGTAAAGACCAAACCAGGAAATCAAAATAATGTATTTCAAATGAGTGGTCAGCATAGTTATCACATGAATTTGTTGGCTCAAAATTATGGATTTGCTATGGCCGGTCGGCCTCGTTTTTTGCGTAACCGATTATTCAACCATCATTCCAAAGAATTACCGATGCACGACAATCCAAATTTCTATAATCAATCTCACACCAATGTGTCATCATATAGTGCGACACATGGTTTCCGTCAATCATTTGGTGCAGGTCCTAGCACGCATGGTCATCGATCATTTGATGAAGGCTCAAGTAGTCAAAGACGTACTAGTAGTAGCCACGGAGAATATGAGGCTGTGTAAGCAAAAAAATTAGATTTTTTTCGATAGCTTGGGTTTATATATTTTCAACAAATAAATTAGTCAAATTATATGTACTCCCCAGAAGATATTTGTACCGCCAATTGTTGCACTTTTACATGTTTTTAATTGTTGCTTCAATTATTTAGTGCTAGAATAGGTTTATTAGAAACCTCAAAATTGTTGCATTTTTTAACTTTTAAATGTGCTCGTACTCGTATAAATTTTCTCACTAAGAGAAAAAAACTTGCTTATATATCCTACAATCTTACTACAATTTATTAATATGGTTTCTTCCTTTTCTCCACAGAGAAGCTGAGGCCAGCGTTGATATGTATAATGATGCAAATGCTGAAATTAGCTCTGAAAATTCAGAGGATGACGACCCTTCGGGAGAGGATGAAGAGAGTGAAAGAGAAAGTGAACCTGATGAATATATCGATGATAGTGGAGATTTACTTCAAAATAATATTGGTGTAAATCCTCATAATCAATTTGGTCATGGTGTGTCCGAAATTCCATGTCATGATATACCCTACTTTACGACATTGGAGAACGAGGAAGATATTTTCATTTCTACACGAGAATCTGAGATGGGATGTTGTTCAGCTTGGTCCGAGGATGCCAACAAAGACTTGGAAAAGAATATGTATTTTAGCAAAGAAAGCAAAATTGAAACGGGCCGTGACGATTTGGAGTTTGCGCAAAAATAAAGAGTTTGAGGTGATAACGTCAAACAAAAGTCTATGGGTTGTGAGATGCAAGTTTTATAATTTATTAGGTTGTCTATGGTTTCTTCGAGGTCGGAAGGTTGGAAATAACCTTTGGAAGATAGGAAAGTATGTTGATAATCATAGATGTGAGACTGAAGGGCTTACGACAGGTCATGTCAACCTAGATACCAATTTGATTGCATCCTTATTTCTAAACCAAATTCGAAAAAATCCCAAGTTGTTAGTAGTAGATGTCATGGCTAGGGTTCACGAGAAATTTGGTCATCAAGTGACATACAGGAAAGCGTGGCTTGGACGTCAACGCGCATTTGAATTGGTGTATGGTGACTTTAAAAATTCATTTAGTGAGCTTCCTAAATTTTTTGCAGCTTTTCAGCACTTTAATCATGGAACAATTGTGGAATGGAAACACGAAGAGTCTACGAGTTCACCAGAGGTAAAAACTTTCAAGTTTGTATTTTGGGCTTTCAAGCCATGCATTGATGGATTCCAAACGTGTCGGCCTGTTATTTCAGTAGATGGAACTCATATGTATGGCAAATATGACATCAAATTATTAATTGCTGTTGGAATTGACGGAAATGATAACATTCTTCCTCTAGCATTTGCTATTGTTGACAGGGAGTCGAAAGAGGCATGGAAATGATTTTTTAGGAATTTGAGCGCACATGTGATAAAGGATAGAGAAGATATATGTGTGATCTCTGATAGGGCAAAAGGAATTTTGGCTAGTTTATCGGAGTTGCGGCGGTATCAAGAGCCTCGGGCCTTCCATCGATTTTGCCTAAGGCATCTTAAGAGCAATTTTCAATCTCGATATCCAAACAAGGACCTCGATGATGTGGAGGGCAGCTTCAGCCCATCAAATAAGGAAGTTTGAAGCCTTGATGTGGGAAATTAAGGAAGAAAATGTTGAAGCATATCAATACCTCATGGAAATTCCCCTGGACAAATGGACAGTTAGCCATGATGATGGAAAAAGATGGGGAGTGTTGACAACAAATCTTTCAGAGTCGTTCAACGGAGTTCTGAAGAAAGCACGAGGCTTGCCTGTCACTGCTATGGTTAAACTGTCATTGGGGCAAACTGTTGAACGGTATACTCGTAGGTCTCAAGTAGCGCAGCAACTTCTGGAGCAAAATGAACTATGGACGGGGAGGTTCAAAATGAAGTGGGAAAAGAACTATGAAAGTTCAAAAAGGCACTTTGTTTATGATTGGAATATACCCACAGGGGTATATGAGGTTAGATCTATGCAGGTTGATGGTACTGGTGGTAATCCTCACCGTGTTTCACTGAATGAAAAAAAATGTGATTGTGGAAAATGGCCTAATTTGCAGTTTCCATGTTCACATGTCATGAAGGTTACTGAAAGAATGGGCGGATTGGCTAGAAATTTTGTCAGCGAGCATTTCACAATAGAGAATTATGCTACAACGTATTCTGGGTCATTCTCGCCAGTTGGGCACGAGGCGTATTGGCCATCTCCAAGTTTTAGAATGACAAGTAATGAACTCTATCGTCGTCCCAATCGACCAAGGACAACTAGAATTCCTAATGAGATGGATCGTGGTCCTGCAGTATATGGGCGAGCTTGCGGGTTGTGTAGGCAAACTGGACATGATAGGCGTCAATGTCCAACCCGTAGTCAAACTTAGTGTTAGTCGAGTTTGTCAAGTTATTATATTAGTTCATTAGTAATCAGTTAATCAGTTAATCTAATAGGGGGAGTGAGTAGATTCATTTCTCCTCCACCAATGAGCTAATCTAATAAATAATTAACTTTCAGTAGAAGGAGCCCAAACAATAAGCATTCAAGGATATCTGGCTAACTCCTGCATTTTCATATTTTCTTTTGTTATTTCCTCTATCAGTGATGCTTTCCTTTCCAAAATACTCAACTCCTCTTGAACCTGAAAATCACCACGTATCAATGTATTAAGTTTTCCTAATACTAATAACCGAGACAATACAATATAAGAAACGATATGAGAATGGACGGGCATAACTAAACATAACTAAAAGTCTCAGCTCCGGCGGACTTTTAGTTAAACACAACTAAAAGTCTGCCGGACCGGCATAACTAAACATAACTAAAAGTTCGCCTCCGGCGGACTTTTAGTTATGTTTAACTAAAAATCTTATAACTAAACATAACTAAACGTCATTTCCTCCGGCGGACTTTTAGTTAAACACAACTAAAAGTATGCCGATCCGGCATAACTAAATATAACTAAAAGTCCGCCTCCAAAGATATTCGACTTTGCATTTCTAAGAAAGTATGCCTCGGATCGAGCTTGCATTTTAATCTTCTTATGCGGATATTATTCCAACTCACATGCTTAATCTCGGTTTACAAATTAACAACAATTAACATAAGTATGAATTCACTTGAGACAAGCAACCCAAGCGATATGTCCAACTTAACGGAATATAGAGTACTAGATTTTTTCGAATCCGAGCTATTAAATTTAAAGTAACCATAAAACTTTGCGTCCATGACAAATGAGTTTGTGGTAATTAAGTTATATCCCAAAGAAATTAACAAATCAATATTCTGCATTCGTGTGGATCCTCGTATATATATTCAAAACCTAACAATAAATTGTTCGAATTAAGCGAATAGTAGTTAGTATCTCACGTTAATGACAATGGGTTCGTGCCTCGTGGTGTTTAACAATTAACATACTGCTATACAATGCAACCCATAATTAGTTTGGAATGACAAATACATATATATGCTTCAAGGCAAAGTCGCCCATAAGGCATAAGTATGCCCCCATCGGCATAAGTTTGATAATTCGTTAACAAATTTATGCCGATGGGGGCATACTTTTAATGGGCAAACTTGTATGCTGGACCCGGCATAACTTTGTGAAGGAATTATCAAAGTTATGCCGGACCCGGCATACTTATGCCGGACCCGGCATACTTAACATAATCAATGTTAAGAAATTTAACTAATACAAATCAGATTAAAAAGTATGAATATTCTCCTGTAGTGGATGGGAATTTGCACCATAGCTGAATACAAAAAGCAAAAAAAGACTAATACACCATAGCCATTTTTTTCCAAAAACAACACCAAGAAACAGCAAAAAAAAAAAAAAAAAAAATTCTGTCCCAGATGTTAATGTCGATCATGACTTGCTAGCAAAAACCAAATACAATCATGACTTCCAATTAAAACTTCTTTGCACCATAGCTGAATACAAAAAGCAAAAAAAGACTAATACACCATAGCTGTTTCTTTTCCAGCTTCAAAACAACACCGATTCATGATTGAAGGTTAATGTCGATCATGACTTGCTAGCAAAAACCAAATACAATCATGACTTCCAATTAAAACTTCTTTGCACCATAGCTGAATACAAAAAGCAAAAAAAGACTAATACACCATAGCCGTTTTTCTTTTCCAAAACTTCAAAACAACACCAAAGAAAGCAACAAAAAAAAAAAAAAAAAAAATTCATTCCTACTAAACTAGATCAGCGAGATTATGTGCCTTCATCTTACTTACGAGCCAAACTATTAGTGATGCATTCATTTCTTTTTGCTTCTACCTTGCTGCTTTTTACTTCTCTCGCGTTTTTTAATCCTACCATGCCGATCAAGAAAGTGACTCCCGGCCGCACAACGCTTACGAATAATTTTACGCTTCGCTCATTGATGGTTCACCATCCACTTCATCGTTGGAATCATCCAACTCATTACCTTGTATCTCAATATCGAGTCCCGCCCATCATCTTTATTAGTGGCCTCGGGGATATCGATGGATATTTGCACAAAGATGAGTTGAAAACAGGACCATTCTCAACAAATATGTTCTCAAAAGACGAAAGACTTGGATCTCTTGAATATTGTGGAGTTTGTGGCGTCATGTATGGCACAATCTGAGTAGTTGTTGGTTGATATGTCATACCTGATGCCTGAGTGAATTCGTGAGTGTCGCCCCTTGAAGTGGAACCAATATTACAATTTGTTGTTGCTGGATCATCTTCCGGATGCTTGGGCATCTTCCTGATGCATTTCATCCATTTCAATAGACACTTGACCTCTCTTAATAGCACGTTCCCTCCTACCAAAGAACACCACCTTTTCCTCGCCTACGAACAGAGGGACGTGTATGGTCAGCATGTACCCCATCTTTTTTATAATCGGCTTGCAAATGAATTCTATCAGCCTCGTGCACATATGTCAAGCACTTTTCACCTTCACTCCGCACCATTGCACGAAACATATAAAATTCCTCAAATAATGGCTGATCACCGAGTGATTTTGCTTTATCAACCACTGAATGAATATAACGCACCTGTGTGAAACCACATCAAAATCAAGCATCTTTAGAATAGTAAAGTAATACTCTTCCCGTATGCATTTTCATGGAACCAAACAAGACTTTTTAACACAAATTTGCTTGAGAATTATGGGCGAGCATGCATCATAGTTTCAAAAAGGAGAAAGAGGTGGTTAGTATATCACAAGTTGTAATATACCATCTATCAAATAGTTCACACGAAACTAAACTTAAGAACCACTAGATTAATTTATACATGATCAGTTATTTGGTAGGATCTTTTAACCGAAACAACAAAGACAAAGGAAGTTATTAATATCTTGCAACTAGTGTAGAACCGATTATCGATGCGCAGTTTTCACATTGTATATACAAGAAACATGTAGGAATGTTGAACCAAAATAAATATGCACCACTTACCATTGCTTCATAAGCCGTTGCATTAGGCACATAACCTTGTTGCCGCTGAGGACGCGAAGTAGGATTACCAATAACAAGACGAGTAATGCGTCTAAACCAAACAAGGTAGGGGTCATCGTACCGAAGTGGTTCATGATTGACCGGTGCATTAATAACGTATCGAAGTCGTTGGTGCCAAAATGGCAACCATTGTGCATGCTCCAATTCCCAATTTGTATTTGGCCTTCCCCGACGATCGTGGTTAAAATGTGTGGGATCAAATGGAAACGGAGTTAGTGGTATCTCCTGTATCATTCCAAATTGCCTCATAACTCGATCAGGCAAGTGAACCTCGACAACATCCCAACAAAATATTGTGACTCTAGCACGCCATATATTTCGTCCAACACGACAATAATCGGAAGGCTCTCAATTAATTCATCGAAATATGGTTCCCAAATAAACTAAATGAAACAAATAAATCGAATGAGTCCTTACAATTACAATATACATGAAAATTAAAACAAAACTAATACAACATTGTACCCGATCCTCCGTCATGGAATCAAGTGCATCCCTAAAACTTTCAACACATATTGGGTAGTTTTGGTCCAACTAAAATGTGCAAACCATCTAGTAGCGCGTGGACCCCTAGGTAAACCAAAGATTCGCGTCCCTTTGTTTTAATATCTGGGGCCTGAGGATAGTAATTCTCTCCCATGCCCAAACCTGAAGAAAAAACACTAATTTCAGCATCATTTAATGCAACCGCCGTAGTAAACTAAAACAATCAACATCATTTTTTTTCATTATAGCAAAAAGGAAATAAAAAATCTTATCGTTTAGCTACAAAGAAAATAAAGAGAACTATATGTATACTCTGGGAGGAGCATTCCATGTAAGAAGGTTAGAAAAATCTAATTAGAAGAAAGAGAACTATACGTTTAGGAATTGAACAAGTTTTTTTTATAAATACAGTTAATACTTTTATTAATATTTTTAGGTATACCTGTAGTAGTGGTAGGAATCCCGCTATCTCATGTTGCTCAGCCTGTGAGGCCTTACAAAGATAGTGATACAAGCACGCTAGGTCGCACTACCCCAATGTAAGATCCTATTGTGTTGACGTCCTCGAGCATAGGTAAGTACATAAGCTTCAAATTACTTCCAGATGTATCCGCCATCATCATACCAGCAATCATCCAAAACATATAACATCTAGCCTTCTGATTGACCATATCTTGTGTTGCCGTGTCAAGTAATTTTGGATGACGTAGCATGTGTTGATTAAGTACAGATACCTTGAGGCTATTTTTTTTAAAGTCTCCAGGAAGTGGGCTAAAACCTAATAATCTTTGACAAATGTCTTTCCAATCCTCTGTGCTCCTCGCCAACTCATTCCCAAGTACTGGATCACCATTCACGGGTAAGCCATACAACACCTCTACGTCTTGCAAGGTGATTGTCGCTTCTCCCGTCCTAAAGTGGAACGTATGAGTTTCAGGACGCCATCTTTCAACTAATGAAGTAATCAAACTACGATCAATAGTAGGTCGATGAGATCTATAAACACCGTACAATCCCGATAGTCTAATCACTTCCAAGACTCGTGTATCAATTGGATGTTCCTTTACGAAGTCCCAAAAATTTCCATCACATCTCCTTGTATTCAAAATCACATTATCCTTTCCATCCCATATATCCCGTGACCTATGGGTGAGTTGTTCATTCAATACGGACGAGTCGAGTGGACCCGGATCCATCTGATATGCATTATTTTCCGCCATAAAACAAAAATACCTACACAAGTGAATATTTTCTATGAAACTTCTATGCTTTTTTTGCCTAAAAAATGTGAACATCAACATCTTCTTAAGAAAGTGAAAAAACAGAGGAAAAAACTCCGTAGCTTCCCAAACGAAAAAACACAGAAACAAGAATACTACATTTTTTTGAAGATAAAGGGGGAAATTCGTCATACCATTATCTTCTAATCCAGAAATTGAAAGTTTGAAACGTAATCCAGAATTCTTCCACTATACTAGTGTGTGAAAAAACACATACCTTAATCACAGTATCCTGTTCCAAGCTTCTTGATCGATTTTTGCAAGCAAAATCGCACAAAATACTGAGCTTTGAAAGTTTCACATTTAAAACTTGCGGCAAAAAATCAATAAACGTCACAATCTATATCATCGGAACAAAATCAATTTGTAGAGATAGATAAAATAATATATGGATCGAGTAAATTTTGTTGTTCCCTTGGTGATAGTGATGCTAGGGTTTTATTTTGAAGAGGGGTTTTAGGTTGAAAAGGAAAATTTGTTGAATGAGCTCCTCAGTTGTATATCTATTCACATTTATTAGAAAACATTGAACGACGTCGTTATTTTAAATGAAGAGATAACTAATAGTCGTGGCCTTGGGATACATAATAGGCATAAATCGTTACTGTCAGTAACGACTTTTATTTTAACGCCGTCCAATTATTAGCTGTTTTTTCCGTCAGAATTTTTGAATAAAATAATGCTAATACGTTCTTTCGGGAATACGTTTATGCTAGTTCTGTAAAAAAAATTAAAAACGTATTATTTTGGTGAATTGGGTTAAATAATAGCTTATTTTGGTCAAAAATTCTATTTTATCTTGTCAGGCATTTGATAACACGTAGACAAATATATTGTCGCCCTTGAAATTATCCACTTCATCCAATCATTGCTTCATCATTTGTTTTCCACGTACATAACATCTCCAATTACCTCCTTTTCTGCAAATTCCTCCAATTTGCTTCTTCACATAGGCATTATCATGTCCTTATTCTTTTTCGGCGGAATGGCCTGTGAGACCTTCATACTTATCTAGATTTAACATTCCGATGTCTGTACTTCACGGGGTTTCATCCAGACCCATCTAATTGTTAAAATACATTATTTTAAACCCCTCTGACCGTTGACTGAACCCATGTGACAACTTGATGATTGAGTTGTAGAAATGAATGTATTTCACGCATTTAACGAGCGTGAAAGTAGATAATTAAACAAAATATAACTAAACAAAAAAAAAAAATTGCCCCATAGTCCTTACCCCTTTCTCGTTGTCCCCCGCCAACCCCCATGGTCCTCCACCGTCTCCGTCACCGGTTGCAAACGGCTGCACCGTCCTCTTTTCTTCACTATGAATCCCAAATTGAAACGCCCATAGGAGGCCGTGAGAGCTCACCCATTTCTCCTTTGATCCATTTTTCGTACAAATTATGCAATATTTGTTGATAAAATAATTCTTATATCTCAAAAATAAGTTAAACATATCACTTATTGTTTATTAGCCATTATTTTGGTACAAACTCCTTAAAACCATAACAGATTATTTGCTAGTCTTTGTACTCAAATTGTTCAAATTAAATATGGTCATTGAATGGTTATCATTGTCTTGTCCATTCCATACAATGGTATTTGACCATTGAATTGCATTAATCCTTGCAATTAATCTTATTATTAACGTTGGGAGCTTCTTCATCTATTCTAATGAGATTGTGGTTCATCTATATAAATTCTACTCTTTTTCTTTTGGGAGTGACACAGATTAAGAGAATAAATAAAAATTACATCTTCCTCTTATATTCTAAATTGTCGGGTTTTACACTACTACTTATATCTTTGTTAGATTCTGACTCCTAGTTTTGTATTAGAAGAAACTTTGTTGAATCGCAGGATACTGCTATCTTTTGGATGAAATATCGTAAGGACTGATGTCTTAATTGATACGCCTCAAACTATGAGATTGTTCAAAAATTCCTTATAATGTTCGTGATCGAGTATTTTCCGTAAGATTTCCAGCAATATTCACCCAAACCCATTGCTCAAATTGCATATACTTATAGCTTTTAGGTATATATACTTACAGATGTGATTTATGTGATGTGTATCAGAATAAAGAAAAAGAATTGTTAGTTTTTCTTTGTCGTGCATGTTCGATTGTGGCTATAATTCTTTTCAATGTTCTCTTTTTGAGAATTTACAAAATGATGATGGAGGAAGATTAAATGGTGGTGAAGATGGACTTTTCTGGTAGTTCTATTGGAGAATTGGCGGCGGAGCTGGCTTTGTCGGCGTTGGTTTTTTTTTTTATTGAAGATGGGTCTTGTTTTTAAGAAAAAAGAAAAAGTTAATTGACGTGTCATTGAAAGTTTGAGGTGGACACTGATGTGCCATCCATGTCAGCGCGTTTGAAGATCACTTGCGCTCTGGGGTGCTTATAATACTAGTTTTGAATAGGTTGGGGGGTTACAAACATTGGAATGTCAAATGTGGATAAGTAAGAGGGTCTTCCAGGCGCCATTCCGCCTTCTTTTTCTTCATTTATCTTTTCCTCTTTTGGAAGTTCAACACTTTTCATCCAATTTTATTTTAATCTTTTTATCTTCAAATGCTTGTTTACTCGGGAACAAGTCCTACAAAACACACGTAATAAGTATAAAATACTACATTATAGCTCAAACGCGATTAAAATGTAGTCAATAAAGGTGTGAAATATAGCTAAAAATTCATGTTTCGGGCCTATCATCAATCATACATTTTAACATGACATCCAAGCAAATATAAATTTTGAGTTCGAATTCACGTCAAATACAATAAAAAAGAAATTTTGCATCTGAGGCTCATAATAAAGAACCAAATACTCACATAAGAGGGTTTGTTAATTAAAGACATAATAAACAATACCCAAGTACTAAACTAGATACTTAGACATGAATTTGTTTAAGTTAAGACGGTCAGACCTCTATACAAATGCATCATTATTAATAATATTTCACTATAAAAGCTGATATTTTTCAGAATTAAATTTTTATGTTATATTTTATCTCTCTATAACAATGTCTTATCTATAACAACGACAACTATCTTTATAACAATACCTCATTTTAATACTACCCCACCACTATCTTTTTCTTTTTGGGTAACAGAACAACTTCTTTTTATGGAACTAAAATCTCTAAAATTACCAATAATAAATCTAGATTTTAAAACTTTAATACACCACTTATGATAAAAAATATTATGTGACTACAAACTTCCACCATTAATAAATTTCATTCCCTTGATAATCTTGTATAAAATGGCTAGTGACGAAGTGCTAGCATTTTAATTTGTATAATGTGTTAGCTCTTTTTGTCAGTGTGGCTTAACCGCTACTTAATAAACAATTAGTAGAAATATGAACCAGAGAGCATATTATTTTTATTTGCTTTTTGGTTCAGCGTATTCATTAGCTATGAAGATGGGTTTATTTGGTGAGTATGTGTAGTTTTGCCTTTTTGTTAGTTTTCGACGTTAATCGTGGATGAGGAACTTGGTCTCCCTATATAATTTTGGGAAATTTTTTTTTTTATGGGCTATCTTTTGAAATTGAACTAGTCCGAAAGTTATTTTCTTTGCCATTTATTTCCAGTCCCTCTCTTGCACCATCAACAACTCCTCCTTGGATAGGTTCACAAACTTCGTGTGGGGAAAATCATTTTCATTTTCCATCTCATGGAAAATCCTTTTCGCTCCACTTAGCCTTATCCCCCTCTAGGGGTATTTTAGTGATAGGTTCTATAGGAACTGGACGATCCTATTTGGTCAAATACCTAGCGACAAACTCCTATGTTTCTTTCATTACGGTATTTCTGAACAAGTTCCTGGATAGCAAGCCTAAAGGTTTTCTTCTTGATGAGATCAATATTGATGGTAGTGACGATATTGATGATAGTGACAATCTTGATGCTAGTGACAATATCGATCGTGACCTTGATACAGAGCTGGAACGGCTAACTATGATGAATGGGCTAACTATGGATATGATAACAGAAATAGACCGATTTTATATCACCCTTCAATTCGAATTAGCAAAAGCAATGTCTCCTTGCATAATATGGATTCCAAACATTCATGATCTGGATGTGAATGAGTCGAATGACTTACCCCTCGATCTATTAGTAAACCATCTCTCCAGGGATTGTGAAAGTGTATTCCACCGCTCCCCTTTCCTGTAACGTAGTTACTACTTGGGCCACAGAAGATGCTTTTTGCCCAATAGCTACATAAACACATATTACATTTTGACCTTGTTGATAGAGAATCGTATCTGTGGCTACTCTTGTTTTTTCTTTTGCATGGTCCGTTCGTCCCCAATAATCAATTCTCGGCGACCACGTCCTATAGGGATCATCGAATCAATAACAATAAGCCCGGTTTGAAGAGGCTCGTATACGGAACGGCGCGAAATAATACCGCATGGCGATTCAATTAATCGAAATTCGGAAAGTGAAATTTCACCTCTACCATCAATAGTTTTAGCCGGGGCATTTACAACACGACCCAAATAAGCCTCGCTCATGGGTATACGAGCAATTCTTCCCGTTGCTTTTACCGAACTTCCTTCTTGTATCAACAAACCATCGCCCATTAATACAACACCAACATTATTTGATTCCAAATTCAGAGCAATGCCTATTGTACCCTCTGCAAATTCTACTAATTCACCTGCATTACTTCATCAAGACCGTGAATACGAGCAATGCCATTACCTACTTGAAGTACGGTATCGGTATTTACAATCTTTACTTCTCTATTATATTGTTCAATACGTTCACGGATAATATTACTAATTTCGTCAGCTCGAATGGTTACCATGATTCTTTCTTTATTCTTTTTTGAAAGAAAAAATAATACCTATAGTAGAAAGACTAATCAGTTATTTCTTTCATTGTTCCTAACATGCCAATATTGGCACTAATGGTACGTAAATGTATCATGCCGCCAAAGCCCAATACTTTTATGAGAAGAAATTAAATAAAGTACTCCACATACAAAGTATGGAAAGGTGTCTATAACTTCTCCCCCGAGGGCCTACCCCCCACCTAGAGTATCTAGGTGGGGAAGTAAAATCAATCCTTGTTCATACATAGGCTTCTGCCGGTACGAAATGGGCCACTTCAAATAGGTTCATTGCTCCGGCTCAGAATACGATTAATCCAGCATGGGCTACATGAGCCCCTAGTAGTTTACCGGATAAATTGATAAGTCGGGCATTCCCGCCCCACCAAACAAAACCGGTGGTTTCTTGTCACGACCAGCTAAGGCTAAAGTTCCATTAAAGAGCGTTTCCACGTGGTAGAACCTCCTCAGGGAATATAAGGTTTGGGCTCTAGAAGGGCTTGGGGTTGCTCATATTTTATAAGAGATACTTACTTATAAATCGGATCATATTAGAGCTCGCCGGGAAGTACTTGGTACTACGATCATTGGGGGAACAATACCTAATCCCGAAGATGCTCCAGAATCTTTTCGATTGCTCGTTCGAGAACTACGATCTTTAGCTGCGAACTCGAATCATTTCCTTGTATACGAGAAGAACTTCCCGGATTAATAAGAAGGAATTTTAATCGGAATGAATAATAAATTTTCTTCTATGATCGATCGATATAAACATCAACATCTCCGAATTGGATCAGTTTCTCCTCAACAAATAAGTGCTTGGGCCACTAAAATCCTGCCTAATTGAGAGATAGTTGGAGAGGTAACAAAACCCTATACTTTTCATTACAAAACTAATAAACCGGAAAAAGATGGATTATTTTATGAAAGAATTTTTGGTCCTATAAAAAGCGGAATTTGTGCTTGTGGAAATTATCGAGTAATCGAAGATGAAAAAGAAGACCCGGGAGTTTCGGGTTTAATACCGATATTTTTGCAACAAATCCAATAAATCTTAGTGTAGTGCTTGGTGTATTGATTTTTTTTTGGAAAGGAAGTGTGTGCGAGTTGTTTATTTCAAGAATAGGAAATTTGGACAACCAACCACCGTACCCTTTTCCGTTATAAGTAGGAAAGAGAGGTGCATGATCTCGCGAATTACTTCGTATAAATTCGAAAAATTATACGTAAGAACCATAGCATATCGCGATTTGTTGGTAAATCGATTTTGATTCTCTATTAACCAATAATGTGGAACTATTAACATGGTTAAAACAAATTGTTTGAAGTCTAGACGTAGCATGGTACTCTTTCTACCACTATGTTAATATAGATGTGGTTTCAAAATAAATATTTTATCGATATAGGATATTTATATTGATAAAATGATTTGAACCGCTTATTGTAAATTGTAAAAACAGGGATTTTACCCCCTTTATCTAATGCTGAATCGACGACCTATTCTAGAAGAAAAGCTTTTTGTATTTGAAAAAAAAAAAAAAAAACTTTGCTGACAATTACATATTTTTGATTTTGTCAGAAGAGTCTTCCGAATATTTTGGTCTTACATTCGTTTCAATATCTTTTTGGAATATGAACAAAGAAGAGAAGATAGACTCATTACATTCATAAAAAAAGATATGAGAATTTACCTTAAGTAATTAAGTAATTGAAAGAGGTGAATAGCGTCCCAATAGAGATATGTAAAAATCAGGTCCGATTACGCGTATTCCTAATCCTAAATGGAATGTAACGATGTAGGGATCCATATGCAAACATAGTATCTATTTAGATAGGCCCGAATGACCCCTTCTCATAATGAGAATGTATAAAACCCTATTCCGGCCTGGTCCGGTATGGAATGAACTTATAATCGTGGAATCGACTCGATCATCAGATTTAAGGCTTGTTGGAAAACCTGTTGTCAGACTTGATTAATCGCCCTTTGCTGTTCAAACTGAATAGTTGTTTGAACAACGAGTTACATTTACGTACCATTAGTGTCAATATTAGCATGTTGGGAACAATGATAGAAATAACTAATTAGTCTTTCTACTGTAGGTATTATTTTTTCTTTCAAAAAAGAATAAAGAATGAATCATGGTAACCATTCGAGCTGACGAAATTAGTAATATTATCCGTAAACGTATTGAACAATATAATAGAGAATTAAAGATTGTAAATACGCACCGTACTTCAAGTAGGCGATGGAATTGCTCATATTCACGGTCTTGATGAAGTAATGGCGGGTGAATTAGTAGAATTTGCGAGAGGGTACAATAGGCATTGCTCGAATTTGGAATCAAATAATGTTGGTGTTGTATTACATGGGCGATGGTTTGTTGATACAAGAAGGAAGTTCGTAAAAGCAACGGGAAGAATTGCTCGTATACCGAGCGAGGCTTATTTGGGTCGTGGTTGTAAATGCCCCGGCTAAACCTATTGATGGTAGAGGTGAAATTTCGCCTTCGAATTTCGATTAATTGAATCTGCCGCCCCGGGTATTATTTCGCGTCGTTCCGTATATGAGTCTCTTCAAACTGGGCTTATTTCTATTGATTCGATGATCCCTATAGGACGTGGTCAACAAGAATTAATTATTGGGGACAGACAGACCGGTAAAACAGCAGTAGCCACAGATACGATTCTCAATCAATTCGATCAGGCACTCGCCATCTATTTTCATTGTTCAAATCTTTGACAACACGAAAAAACATTGTTCAACTCTTTGACAACATGAAAATCAAAAGCTCGCCCTCCCTCTCTATCTATCCAAGGGATGGAAGGGCGGAGTAGGCCTTTGGTGTCCCCTCCACCAAGAATTGGAGCCTCACAATTACTAGCCAATATGCTTTTCTCTCATGCCTTTCTTCATTCAAAGGTTCGATATTAAATGTCCTAGGCGTAGAGGAACCACACCAATCCATCCCGAACTTGGTGGTTAAACTCTACTGCGATGACGATACTGTAGGGGAGGTCCTGCGGAAAAATAGCTCGACGCCAAGATGATAAAAAGCTTAACACCTCTCATTCTTATTACTTTTTCAATAAGAAAACGAAAAAAAAAAATGAAAAATCAAAAGGTCGTTTTATTCAAAACTCCAATTGTGACATACCTTCTCTCCCACTTGACACCTCAAAACGCACCCTTCTTATAGAGATAAATGCGCTTTCATATCTTCTTAACCCGAAATGGCTGCATTCTCTAACATCAACCACAAATGAATTCCCCCAACTGAAAACTAAACATGTGCTTCTTTAACTTTCCCTTTTTGTCTCCTTTTCCACACTGTTTCTTCCCTATACTTGCACCAAAAATACACACATCACGTCATAAACTCTTCAACCTATCCTACTGTGTTTGGCATTTTTTTTTTCACCTTCTTTAAAGGTTGTCCTCTGCGTTTGCCATTTTTTTTTTTTTTAACTTCTTAGAGGTTGTCCTCTGTGATTGCAGTTAGCAGCTAATTATATATATATATATATATATATATATATATATATATATATATATATATATATATTTTGGACATGCAATTTGGATATTCTTAAGTTATATTTTCTCGTATAAACATAAAAACCCCACAAGTTGTGAAAACTATCAAAATATTCCCAATTCTTATGCAATCGTACCAAATGAGCAATTCATAATTCATAACAAAATTAATACGCTACTAGAAGACCTTTCTAAAAAACACAATACCAATTGATCAAACTTTAGTTCAATAAAAACGAAAGTTTAACATGAATAGTAATGAGGTTGGTGAATAAAGGTTGGTGGAAGTTAATGAGGTTGGTAAATGGTCGGTGAGAGTAATTGTTAAAGATATCTACCAACTTATGGGTCTTTTTTTTACAAAATATAAACTTATGGATCAAATTTTTTATTTAAAATTTTTGAAACCATGGTTTGAAACCCCAAATCATGCCCAAATGAAATGCATGTCCAAACGCTGATTTCATCTCATGGTTTCAAATTATGATTTCAAACCGCATGTCCAAATGCCTACTGAGTAATGTAGGTGTCAAGTAATTGCACAATAATTGTATGCCTGACTTAAGCCTAGAGAATCTATCCTTCTTAAGCTGCCGTGGTTGACTGCAGGCTTTAGCTACTGTAATCGTGATGTCTTTTCATCAGATTGTGGGTCTCTTTATTAGCTCTTATTTGTGGTGCATAATTTTCTGAAATGTAGATCGTGGTTATGATCGATTCGAGAGAATTGAAGGAATAGTCTGGATTAATGAAGCGATATAGAATTTCAATTTATCACAATTCATTAACAATTCTAATTCTAATATTATTAAATAGTGATTGTAAATAAAGTTAATATTCCTTTGTTTTCATTTTCAATTGATTAGTAAATATAGGGATTTAGTAGCTCAGTTGGTTGGCTACATGAACTCTCACCTTGTTGGTGAGGGTTTGAATCCCCACATTGTAATCCCTTTCCCTATTTCCCCTATTTCCCCTTTCCTTACTCTCTATGTAATGAAAACAATTAAAAAAAAAAAATTGTCATGGCAAACATATTGGAGTGATAATGCCAATTTGCCATTTTTTTATGGGGAGCTGATAATGACAAAAATAAGTATCATTGGAGTGCTTGGAGCAATCTCTGTAATACCAAGAAGGAAGGAGGGATTGGAATTAAAAGACTTGAAGATATCAGTGATGGTTTTGCTTATAAAAGGTGGTGGAATCTGAGGACCCAAAAGTCCTTATGGTCTTATTTTGTCATGGCAAAATACTAGAGTCCACCCTGTTGCCAAGTCCATTAATGCCCCTCAATCCAATACTTGGAGAAAGCTTATGCAAATCAAACTCAAGGCAGAGAAGCATATTAAATGGTGTCACACCCCTTTTTTTCACCCCCCGCTTAAAAGGATTTAAAAAGAGAGTTTTTCCAATTGAACTGACATTTTGAAAAGGGATTATTTTATTTATTCAGAGTCGCCACTTGGAATTGAGTTTTGGTGTTCCAAGTCACCTTATTGAATCCCTAACCAAAAGAAAATGACTCTATTTTTATTGGTCTGCGGAAACAAAAGTCCGAGTAAGGAATTTTGTTGACCGAGGGGAAGGTGTGAGGCACCCCTCGAATCCCGTGGTTCTAGCACGGTCGCTTTATCAACTTATATTTGGCTTAAATTATTTTTTAGGATACATTATGTTTATGAACTTAAGAATGCTTATTTTCCGCCATCTTTGATTTATTCTAAACATATTCAAAACTCATCTTATGCATTATCAATATGAATTATCACAATTAATGAACCAAAGAAACAAATTCTAACTTGGAAGAGCCATTTAACATTCGGCCGAATAATTCTACTATATCATAACAAAGGTTCCTACTTGTCCGATTCTAACTTAAACCTAGACTAATTAAATGAATATAACCGAGTGACCTATCATCAAATGACCAAATTTAATTAAATGAAATGGGGTAGTATTTAACTCAAGGAACAAAATAATTAAAACATGAAGCTACACTGTCCTATGATAAACCAACACTCATTGAGGTTGTATACTATTAACGAACATATTAAATTGGAGATAAGCATTCTTCTTTTCTTGCTTAAGTAAAACCCCTAAAATTTATATTAAAAAAGTGCATTGCAGCCATCCAACGCAATTAATTTAATAGTACCTTGATCTGAGCCATGAGTTTAAATAAACTTTGAAATAAAAGCAGATCAAAGAAAATAAAAATAAAAATCAAGTAAACAATGATAAATTGATAAAATCGCCAATATGCAAGACGATGAAGAAACTGTAGTAAAACCTCATGAGAGCAAACTGACTATTCCAAATGTGAGCCGCCATATTTCTATATGCAATGGTAATATCCAAGCATTTCATAACAAAAGAAACTATAAACAACTTCAAAAAAATGGAATAGCAAAAACTTATTTCAAATACCCAAAGGAGGACATAACAGCTAAATAGTTTAAAAATTGATCTTATATAATTGTGACATTACACTATACAATGAAGATTGAGAGTTACCTTTTGCGTAGATTAATTCGCAACAGAAAAATGGCTACAATCTACTGATTTTCAAAGTTAACAAAAGCTAATTTTCAGGTCCACGAACTCGAAACCGCGAACAAAACCTCTAACTCCAACTTAGCTTTCAAACCAAACCTTTTCGAAATTGATATTTTTCCTCTCAATATTTTGCTTTTTTTTTTTTTTTTTTTTTTTCTTATGCTCTCCGTGTTTCTTTTGTTTTCTACTCTCTGTTTACTGTTTTTTTTTTTTTTTTGGTTACTATCGTGTGTGTTCTTCTTTTTTTATGTGTGTATGTTTATATGGATATCTGTGTGTGTTGTGTTTGTAACAAAGTGCAATTGTGCACCATGAAAAATGGGATGTGAGGGAGTAGGGAGTACTAAGGGATAATGTTTGGGGTGAAAGATTTTAGGAGTTAGGGAGGTGTGAGGTTAGTTTGGTGAGAGTTTTAAGGGTGAGGGATTATAAGGGAATTAGTGATAATGAGGGGGTAACGTTGGGTTTGGTAGGGGCAAATTAGGTTGCTGATTAGAGTAGTTTAAGTTAGTAATTTTCTTATCTCTTAGTAAATTAGAAGAAAACATATTTTTTGTAATTTTTTTTTTTGAAAAAATAAAGACAAAATTTATCCTAAAATGTGACTATTTTTGTAGCTCTCGATCTTTTAAAAGTAAGACTTACTAAAAATGAAATAAAAATTAAAATATTTAATTAAACCTAAAAGAAATATTTAAACGCTAAAAAATGGTGTAAAAACTTATGTTCGGTCAAAAATTAGGTGTTTACAGAATGTCTCTCTTTGCTTGGAAACATGAAGAGTTTTCGAGCAAAGACATAATTTCTTGTGACTGATTTTTGACCTGACACACGACCATTATTTGAAAGGCGAAAAGAAACAAAAGAAAAGGATATGGCCGAGTCTTGATTTTGGGCAGCCTACATATCCCGAGTTTTAAGGGAATTAGGTCACGTGTAGTTCAAGTGGGTAGATGGATAGAATGATGAGTTGGAGAATCGAGTGAGCTCCCTTCGAGGTTCCGGTTCGTGGCTCCTTTTATTACAATTAAAAAAAATGAAAAATACAACAAAAGAAGAAAGGAAATACAAGATCCTATCTACTCTACTTGTCTTGAACCTTTCTTCAGACCTTCACTTAGATCTTCTGTCATCACCTCACCTTCTTTCGGTAGGTACCTTGATCTCGAAGTTTGATCTTGAAGTTAGAATTTGTGACTTGAACTTGCAACTTGGAGTGAATTGTTGATTCTCTTCCAAATGACAGTTCGTAGAATACTCTTGGATGCCTGTTTCTTGATTAGAAGCTGAGAAGATGAATCTTGAGATGTTGGGCCGCTTTATATGTCAAAGTTGACTCTAACTGTCCTTGCGATTGAGCAATATTATTTTCTCTAATCAGTGATGGAACTCCATTTGACATCAAATTCGTGATTTGCGGGAAACCTGCAAGCCATCAAAGACGAACAAAACGAACAAAAATTTTCTGCCCCAATTTGCACTAGGAAATTTTTGGGAGTTATTAGTAAAAACTAGAAAGTAACTACTAAAAGAAAAAAAAATGATAAGAATATAAGCAAAGTACAAAAATAAAATCAAAAGCATCTAGGGAATATTGCACCCTGTGAAGGCAAGAAAAAAGAAGGGGTATTTGTTCCCTACAATGCAACCAGGGAGTGTCGTACCCTGTGAAGTCATGAAAAAAGTAGGGATATTTTGTTCCCTAAAATGCAACTAGGGAGTGACGTACCCTGTGAAGTCATGAAAAAGGTAGGGGTATCTGTTCCCTAAAATGCAACCAGGGAATGTCGTACCCTGTGAAAGCATGAAAAGAAATAGGGGTTTTTGTTCCCTAAAATGCAACCAAGGATTCTTGTATCCTGTGAAGTCATGAAATAAGATTTAGGGGTTTTCGTTCCCTAAAATGCAACGAGGGAGTGTCGTACCCTGTGAAGTCATGAAAAAAGTAGGGATTTTGGTTCCCTAAAATGCAACAAAGGAATGTCATACCTGACGTGAAGGCATGAAAATAATTAGGGATTTTTGTCCCTAAAATGCAACCAAGGATTTTCATACCTTGTGAAGTCACGCAACTAAAGTTAGGGGATTTTGTTCCCTAAAATGCAACCAGAGATTGTTGTACCCTGTGAAGCCATGAAAAAGTGTAAGGGCTTTTGTTCCCTAAAATACAAACAGGAATTGTTGTACCCTGCGAAGGTATGAAAAAAAGTAGGGGTTTTTATTCCCTAAAATGCAACTAGGGAGCGTCTTACCCTATGAAGTCATGAAAAAAAGTAGGGATTTTGGTTCTCTAAAATGCAACCAGGGAATGTAATACCTTCTGAAGGCATGAAAATAATTAGGGATTTTTTTCCCTAAAATGCAACCAAGGATTGTCGTACCTTGTGAAGTCATGAAACTAAACTTAGGGGATTTCGTTCCCTAAAATGCAACCAGGGATTGTTGTACCCTGTGTAGCCATGAAAAAGTATAAGGGCTTTTGTTCCCTAAAATACAATCAGGGATTGTTGTACCCTGCAAAGGCATGAAAAAAAGTAGGGGTTTTTATTCCCTAAAATGCAACCAGGGAATGTCGTACCCTGTGAAGTCATGAAAAGAAAAAGGGGTTTTTGTTCCCTAAAATACGACCAGGGATTGTTGTACCCTGTGAAGTCGTGAAAAAAAGGTAAGGGTTTTAGTTCCCTAAAATACAACCAGGGAAGGTCGTACCCTGTGAAGGCATGAAAAGAAATAGGGATTTTTGTCCCTAAAATGCAACCAGGGAGGGTCGTACCCTGTGAAATCATGAAAAAAAGTAGGGATTTTAGTTCCCTAAAATGCAACCAGGGAGTGTCGTACCCTGTGAAGTCATGAAATAAGAAATGAGATTTTTGTTCCCTAAAAATGGAACCAGGGATTGCTATACCCTGTGAAGGCATGAAAAAAAATAGGAAGTTTTTGTTCCCTAAAATGCAATCAGAGAGTGTCGTACCCTGTGAAGTCATTAAAAAAAGTAGGGGATTTAGTTCCCTAAAATGCAACCAGGGAATGTCGTACCCTGTGAAGGCATGGAGGAAAAAAAAGTAGGGGTTTTTGTTATCTAAAATGCAACTAGGGATTGTCGTACCCTATGAAGTCATCGAAAAAAAGTAGGGGATTTAGTTCCCTAAATTGCAACCAGGGAATGTCGTACCTTGTGAAGGCATGGAGGAAAAAAAAATAGGAGGTTTTTGTTCCCTAAAATGCAACCAGGGTATGTCGTACCCTGTGAAGCATGAATAAAATAGTTTAGTTTTTTTAAAAAAAAAAATGCCCCAATTTTTGAAACTGAGGAACTTTGAAACTCTTTTTATTTTTTGGATTTTTCTTGACTGAAATTTCTAAAATACACTGTCCCAATTTTGAAACTGAGGAACTTTGATTTTTTTTTTTTTTTTTTTTGAAAAAAAAATAAAAAAAAATGTCCCAATTTTGATCTTTTGGGGATATGAGACTTATTATTGAGTGAGGCCAAGCCCTAGTATAGGATTGCCTACGTATCCTGCCTTAGCAAGAATAAGGTCGAACGTAGTTCATAAAAAAACTAAGATTTTTTTTTTTGCTTTTTTTTTTCTTTTTTCAAAAGGGTGTCTCTTATAAGGAGCACCAGAGGATGAAGACAAAGAAATCAATTCATCGGTTTAGTATATCTTGACTTTAGTTGGCACTAACTATTTGTATTATGCATCGGAAATTACCATCAATTACTCTCGGACGAACCGGAGGTCAAATTACAAGTGATTCCTATAGTTTCAAATGGTACCTCAAACATACCTAAGTATTGATATGATCTATTCATTTTGCATCAATTAGAGGTTTTGAATTATTCCTATCCTCATGTTTCAAGCCCCTTTACCACAAGTAAAGTCCTAATTCACACTCAATTTAAGCATTTAGATCTTAGGACGTTCAAGAAGTAAACTCACACTCAGAAGGATGTTCAATGCATGCAATTGAGATACCATATGCTTGGCCTTCATGTAAGTATCTACTAATGTGAGGACACTCAGAATGGGATCAAGTAGGACTTGTTATTGGCTTGTAATAGGATTACAGATGGGTAGGATATATATTTGTGATAAAGTGACTATTCCCTCCTTGAGCATAACACTATACTTCTATATTTTATTTTTTTGGATGTTCGCACTCGATCTTTATTTGCTTTGCTGATTTTTTTTTTCTTTAACTTTTCTCCTCTCTTTTTTGAGCTTTCCTCCATTTTTTGTAGTTTTTTTTTTCGCAGCTCTTTCTTTTGTTGTTGTAATTTACTTGGACTTTTGCATTTTTCACTTTTCCCCTTTCCCAGCTTAGATTTTGTTAGTGCGCTCAATGAGGTGGGGCCAAAAGAGAGATAGTGCACTTATGTACTCGAAAGGATATAGGATAAATTGTGATTTATCCAAAGAAAAAGGTTTTAGGCTCAAAAGGGTAACACTAGGGATCATATGTCATTTGGTAGGCTTGAAAGACACAATCGGGTCAAAGAAAGCCTACAATCCTTTCTCAAACCAAGTGTTGCTTAATATTTCGCCTCAACAAACATTCGGGCCAAGTTCTAGATCAACAAAGCAATGTCATTGAATTTTCAATCTAAAGCTCACCACACAATGCACATGAAACGATGAGGTCGGATTAATTTTGACCATAAATTTTAGCAAAAGAATTTCTCAAGTGTCACATAGGTATAATCAAGAGGTATCAAAAGAATCTATGGTTCACAACAAAGTTGGTCCTCTCTATCATCTAAATTATTTAACACTTGTTTCTTTATCATGCACACTCCTAAATATGTTGGTGCCAACCAAGTCAAGAGATTTTTTTTTATTCCTTTTTATAGGTGGACCGAACCCGAATGAAGGGTTGCCTATGTATCTTGTCGAAATAAGAATCAGGTGTGCGTAGTTCGTGCAGAAAGCATACAAATAATTCTTTTTTTTAAAAAAAAATTATGTGATAAGCAAATAAAAGGTTTTATTTTATTTTTTTATCTATAAGAATAACAACTCTCATTTTTTTTATTAGATTTTTTTTTTAATAAGGAATACCGAACCCAGGAAGGGCTGCCTACGTATCTCACCGGGATGAGAATCAGGTGTGCGTAGTTCATGCAAAAAGCATACAAATAATTCTTTTTTAAAAAAAATTATGTGATAAGCAAATAAAAGGTCTTTATTTTTTTTATCTATAAGAATAACAACTCTCATTTTTTTTTTTAAGATTTTTTTTTATAAGGAATACCGAACCCAAGAAGGGCTGCCTACGTATCTCACCGGGATGAGAATCAGGTGTGCGTAGTTCATTAGAGAAAAAAAATGGGGGAAAAAAACTCAACTATTTTGAAAACTCGTCTTTTTTTAAAAGGTAAAATCATGCATCACTTGGGTCTTAATAATTAAAATTCGAGTATTCTTGATCTCTTTTTTTTTTTAATCAATTCACCCTAGAGCCGGTCAACAATCGACAAACCTTCCATATGATGTTACAAATAACACAGAGAATGCACCTGTTGGTCTGGATATAGGGTACCTGTCCTAGACGGACCCGACCCTTGTGCCGAGCCCCACTAAGTCAATTGTACATGATGCAAATAAAGCGTAACCTACTAAGGATAATCACCGCATGTGGCTTGTTCTACAAAGTTTAGCATCGTGATGGAGTAGGTGTCTAGACTGGCGGTAAAACGAGCAGACAACTCGAGTCGGGCAAGGGACAGTTTACCGGTAGTAGTGCTTTCCGGCCTCACTATTTTTCCTCCCCATCCTAAAACATGTGTGACTGTAAACATCCTTCCCAGGAGCGTAACCGCATCTCTGGTATCTCAAAGAAAGGTTCGGGAGCGTAATTGCGTCTCTGAGTGCACAATGTGTGTGAAGTGTATGCCAGAAGACTCGTATGGGTGCGCGAGAGAAGACTGTTTATATTACAATTCAGACAATATCAAAACGGTAAATAAGCAGGCAAATAGCACATTAGGTCAATAAATAGTATATGTATCCCAAAAAAAAATCAGGTAAAGCCAAATATGAGTCAATATAAAAAGCTCGAATTCTGGTTTTCCCCAGTGGAGTCGCCATCTGTCACACCCCTTTTTTTTACCCCCCGCTTAAAAGGATTTAAAAAGAGAGTTTTTCCAATTGAAGTGACATTTTGAAAAGGGATTATTTTATTTATTCAGAGTCGCCACTTGGAATTGAGTTTTGGTGTTCTAAGTCACTTTATTGAATCCCTAATCAAAAGGAAATGACTCTATTTTTATTAGTCTGCGGAAACAAAAGTCCGAGTAAGGAATTCTGTTGACCGAGGGGAAGGTGTGAGGCACCCCTCGAATCCCGTGATTCTAGCACGGTCGCTTTATCAACTTATATTTGGCTTAAATTATTTTTTAGGATACATTATGTTTATGAACTTAAGAATGCTTATTTTCCGCCTTCTTTGATTTATTCTAAACATATTCAAAACTTTCTTATGCATTATCAATATGAATTATCACAATTAATGAACCAGCAAAACAAAATTCTAACTTGGAAGAGCCATTTAACATTCGGCCGAATAATTCTACTATATCATAACAAAGGTTTCTACTTGTCCGATTCTAACTTAAACCGAGACTAATTAAATGAATATAACCGAGTTACCCATCATCAAACGACCAATTTTAATTAAATGAAATGGGGTAGTATTTAACCCAAGGAACAAAATAATTAAAACATGAAGCTACACTGTCCTTTGATAAACCAACACTCATTGAGGTTGTATACTATTAACGAACATATTAAATTGGAGATACTATTGTTATATTTACTGTAGTATTAAATTCATAATTTAGTTCGGATTGAAAAAGAAAGCTCTTTAATGGTGATTGGCTTGCGGGATTAGATATGACAATAGCTCGGAAATTTATTCATTGAATTCGTATTTTTAAGTAGTCTAGGAAGCAGATGAAGTAGCGGAGGAATAGAGTGTCAAGAATACAATAAGGCAGGAGATGCCAAGAAGAAAAATGATCTGTCTGTAACGGTTCCTTTAAGCCAAATGCAGAAAATATTTTATGTATTACCAATATTTCTCTCGACATTTATGCAGAATCTTTCCAATTTTGGTTAAGTGACTCAAATTATTTTTGCATGTTAAAAGGAAAAAAGAAGAATATTTTTAGAAAAAAATCATGAATTTTTGTTAATGCTTCTACACATTTTAATATTTTCTTTTTTTAATTGTCCTCCATTTTTTAGTTTTTTCCTACTATTTTCTACAATGGAAAAAAAAGAAATTATATATATGAAAATAATTTGGAGATGTGGTCCTAGAAATCTGGTTGTAACTAATCAGAATCATGATGAGTCGTTTTCTCTATAACTTCTCTTAAAAGTATTCCTAAATCTTAAGACAATCTGATGAGTTTGAAGTGCGGATTGTACCACCTTTCCCATTTCTTTCTTTCTCTCATCTTTCTCACCTCAAGCAATTCCTTCCCCACTATTTCACGTGATTTGTTTGAAGTTCTTATTTTATGAAAGTCTTGACAAGATAAAAGTTCATTCTAAAATTAAACAGTAGTATAATGTTTTGGGGAATTGGGGGAGGAGTTACAGAAGGGGCAGTGATTACTTAATTATTAAACCATTGACAATTTCTATCATAAGTGAAATATGAAAAGTGGAGAAGATAAGTAATTAATTTTATTTAAGTGAGCTAATTCTTTGATTAATATATAATTTCATACTATAAGGCTTTTGACTTTCACGATTCTGATTCAACTTTTTAAGTTTTTTCTTAACTTGGCAATCTCTGGGAAGGGATATATTATTACCACCCATGTCTTTCTAAGAATAAATTTTTTCATGGCTTTAACATTTTTCAATAAGTTGTAGAATAGATCTTAATCACTGACAATAATTGTGATGGAGTGGTAAGTATTCTTTCATTTTTAATCAGATGTTCAGGTTCGAGCTTTGGGCATGAAACCACATTTGTTAGGGAACTCTTACCGCCTAATGTGGGTCGTTCCGCTACGAATTCAAATTTAATCGGACATTAATATAAATACCGGACATCAGATGAAAAATAAAAAAAAAATGAATAGAAGGTAATCATTTCCTTGCCATAATTTCAACGAAATTAGTTAGATTTTTTCTTATTTGATATTTATTTATTTTGTTACATGATGTTTTCCAATTTTACAGTTTTGTTTTGGAGATTAGTCAAGTGCATGATGAATTAGCAGACAATATTGATCCCTACGCTTTTCACTTTAAACAAAATAAATTTTTAAATAGATGATATAATTTTTTTTGGAGTTAATTGGATTACATCTCTCTCCATATATATATATATATATATATATATATATATATATATATATATGATCGCGCGAAGCTTGGATAAATTGACTAGTTCGTTATTTCTTTAGGTGCCTCAAATTAAATTGGACATGAATGTTCTTGATGTGATTGTAACTTATTATCATGTTGTGAGTTTGGAGTAATAAAATTGCCAAATTCATCAAACTGTGGAGATTATGTAAAGTCAACTAAAACTAATTCTCCCTCCGGATAAAAAAAAGTGTCTAATTAGCCTCTCTTTTTTTTTTTGGTAAAAAAAAAGTGTCCACTTATCAAATCAAGAAAGAATTAACCTTGTTTTTTTAGATTTGCCCCTGTTAAGTGTTATATGATCAAATCCCAATATCTATTTAATTAGGGGTAGTTTAGTCAAATTACCTATTTTTGTCTAGGAATTAGTATTTTCTTAAGGGGTGTGCAAATGGCTAGGTGGACTCTTTTTTTGATCCAGAGGGAGTACTAGTAAGGATTTAAGAAAAAAGAGCCAGAGAGAAGTTAATTAGCTACTCCCTCCGGTTCATATAAATGGTGCATTTAATTAGCTTGGACACACTCCTTAAGAAATCATTTATAAAAGTAAAAAATATTTTAAACTAATTTACCCTTAATTAAATAGTACATATTTTGATTACAACTTATCTAAATAGGGGTAACTTTAAAAGAAAACAATTAATATCTTCTTGATGATGTGAAATACTCCGACAAAAAGTAGGGACAAGGTTCACGTACATCCCAGTGGCGGAGCCAGTAATTTGGGGAAGAGTGTGCAAATTTTGTTCTCACTTGTGTTAAGGGTGTGCAAAATTAAATATATACTCATAATCGCTAACATTTAACCTATGTACAACGCGTAATTTTCCAGTGAAGGGTGTGCACACACCACCCTTCGCCTAAGGTGGGTCCGCCCATGAACTACATCCTACCTTCCTCAGACTTCATTTGTGAGATTACACTGGATATGTTGTTATTGTCATGTGAAACACTTCTTTGGCTCTTTGCAATGGCAAATTTATTTATCACTATAGTAACCCATGCAGCCTAAGATTCTGTTTAGCACTTCAATAAGGGATCATTTGGCGACTGACTAGAGTTACACAAGTATTAGTGACGCAGTAATTAGTTGTGCAGGGTCAGTTATACAAAAATAAGTAATGCAACAATTAATTATGCAAAAATGTTTAAATTATTGTATTAGAAATTAATAAACATTATATAATTTTTTAGAAGTTCAAGAATTTTGTTTCTAATAGATTGAGAAGAGGAAGAGCCTACCAGTGAGCATCATCAACATCTTCTTCTTGCTATCCAGAGAGTAGCGTACAGATGAAAAGCGTTTAAGTGTGGAGTGATAGACAGGGCCGTCTCAACAACATTGGGGGTCTAAAGCTAAACTTCAAACAGAGAACCTAAGTTTTTAAATAAAAGATCGTCATATATATTTTTGTTTAACGTCTACTTTTCTAGCTTTTTCAGATGCAAAGTCATTAATTACTGTTTTTAATTGATTTTTTTCTAACAAATTCTTTTCAATTGATAATATATCTAATCCATTCAGTCTCTTTTCAGACATTACTGATCTTAGATAAGATCTTATCAGTTTTAATTTTGAAAAAATTTCTTTCGATTGAGGCAACAATTTATATATAAAATACATCTTTAAGGAAAAAATGGGGTCCCAAAAAAATTGGGGCCTCTAGCGATTGCTTTATTGGCCTTATACCGCTATACATAAATTTATTTACAACTTATACTTGTTTTATTTTTGTGAGATATTAAAATGACAATCAACCACAGCTAGGTATTAGCTATGCTAGTTTTAATACACGGATAAGAAAGTCAATTTGGTCGGCAGAAGTAGGTGCTTGCTAAGACTTTTCAGATTTGGATTGTAAATTTATAACTATCACTATCGACCATCACCAAAAACAACATCGTCATCAACTATCATTATTGCTAGTTATATAACTATTACAGCAAGTTCCATAAGTTGCATAAGAAACTCATGTTCTGAAATCCCAATCCTTGATATTAATGAGACTAAACTAATTACTGCAAGGAATTGATTTTGTGGTTGTTATTCAAAACTTCAAGTTTAGGTTATTGGTTGCAGTGTCTTGATTTTAATTTCTTCTCGAGTAGTATATTACTATGGCAAGCTTCAAGCCTTCTGTCAAGTATATTACTACTAGAACACATTTGTGAATTCTTTGCTGCAAAGTATAAAACTTATTAAGGTTGAGGAAATGAGCTCTTTTTTTAATGTGCCAGGCCAAGCTCCTCCCAATATACAACAACTCTCATAATTTGGGTTTTCCATCATCGAATTCATCAGCATCTGTGCGTAGTATCCAACTTCATCCAGAGCTTATACCTAAACATGTAGCTATAATAATGGACGGCAACAGGAGATGGGCTAAGTCTAGAGGCTTACCGGTACAAGAAAGTCACAAATTTTCTTAATCCTAATCTTAAAAATATTTGTAACATTTCTTCCAAACTCAGAATAGAAGTTCTCACTGCTTTTGCTTTCTCCACTGAAAACTGGAATCGTTCAACTTCCAAATTTATATAAAGAGAAAATATATTATTCTCTTTGTCCCATATGTGAGGAGCACAAGATTGAAACAAGAAAAACTTTTGAAACTTGTGATTTAAAGCAAGCTATAAACATTAATTTGTGTAGCTATATAATAACAATTTGACTTTGAGCAGGAGGAGGTTGATTTCTTGATGCAACTGTTCGAAGAGTTCTTTCAAGAATTTATGATGTACTTGGTTTGGTTAAATTAATTTGTGTAGCTAAATTGACAGAGGGATTTCTCTTTTCAATTTTCTCATTCCTTTGAATCAACAATTTGGGGCTACGAGTATCTGTTATTGGAGATAGACCTAGACTTCCCGTAACTTTACAGAAAAGCATCGAGTTAACAGAGGAGGCCACCAAAGCCAACGAAGGACTGCATCTTATGATGGCACTAAATTATGGAGGACATTATGACATGTTACAAGCAACCAAGAGCATTGCCAGTAAATTGAAGGATGGTATCCTACAATTAGAGGATATCGACAACAAATTATTTGAGCAAGAACTCTCTACTAAGTGCGCCAAGTTCCCCAAACCTGATTTACTAATAAGGACCGGTGAAGAATAGAGAATCAGTAACTTCTTATTGTGGCAACTCGCTTATTCTGAATTGTACTTCACAAATACACTATTTCCTGATTTTGGAGAAGAAGCTCTGAAGGAGGCCATAGACATAGACGTTTTGGTGGATAC
The DNA here is from genome assembly GCF_029784015.1 of Lycium ferocissimum. Lineage (NCBI taxonomy): Eukaryota > Viridiplantae > Streptophyta > Magnoliopsida > Solanales > Solanaceae > Lycium > Lycium ferocissimum. Next base: position 23,695,318 of record NC_081345.1, on the reverse strand, counting down.
ACATATTGAAAATCTTTTTGTTAGTTTAAAGCTCTGAGCATCTCTTATAATGGTATGTGTTTTAGTATTTTGTGACCTGCAATAACCTCTCAGCCAAATTGATGATTTTAAAACAGGAGGGTTTTTTGATTTCTTCATGCAGCAACAAGCTTGGAGAATTGTACTATATTTGTGAAAATGTTTATGTTAGAGTACTTTAACTTATTACGAGTACATATGAGAGAATCTCTCCTCAAGAGTCACTAAAATTTAAACTAGGGAAAAGGGTCAAAATTTGTAACACCTCGTACCATTAAACTAGGCAACGTTCATGATTTGAGACTTAGAAGACCAGATGAGAAGTGTTGAGAATAAATTCGTCTCAGTTCAGCAAAGTCCCACTTTTACGACCAGATATACGGACCGTATATTATTATACGACCCATACTTTCAGACCCTGTTTAGTAGGCAGAAATTCTAGTTTCTGCCAAAGTTTTAAAATGCTTTAATACGGACCGTACTTGGTGATTCTATAATAATATACGGACTGTACTTTCAGTCCGTAAAACTCTTTTGGGAAATATCAGTTTCTGGAATTTTAATCATTGTTAAATACGGTCAGTTTATGCAGACCGTATAAATTTATACGGACCGTATACATGGACCGTATAATGCCCCAACTCAGTTAAGTAAAAATACCTCAGTTCAACCTTTTTATTCTATTTTTCATACTCCCAAGCCCTGGTAGGAAGGTTTTCTTCTCCCATCAATCCAAAACAACAAGGTAAGCCATTCCAAGTCAATTCTAACATATATTCATGTAATCTAATAAGGAAATCATTGTTCCTAACCTACGGTTTTCAAGAAAATCCATCTCAAGCCTCAAGGTTTAAGCTTTTGGAATTCTATTACAAGTTTTGGAGCACTAACAGGTATGTAGGGTTTCTATCAACGTGTGGGAACATCATTGTTCTTACCCACGCCACGTTCTTCCATGATTATACAAGAGTTCACCAAAACTAGGGTTTTTAGATAAGTTCATGATAAACCCTAAGTCCATGTACCATGATATACTATGTTAGATTACTAGTTCGTTATTGTATTCCTAATCTTTCATTTTGGTTATTGGGAATCCGTCCGTAATCCATGAAAACCCATATGTTGCATTCCATGGGTTCCTACATGCAAGATATTAAATATTATGCTCACTTTCATGAATATCCTACATGTCCACACGTTTTCATGCAAATAAATTATATAACCTTATCCATGTTATAATACAAGTCATGTTTTTATGAAATTCATGGGCTTCTCAGCCAACTATATCATGTTCATGTTTTTGGGAGTTGCATAGATTACCGAGAAGGTTTTATGCCTGAAACTACGTATGCCAATATAGGATAAGGATCGCTCTGCCCAGTAGGACGATTCCTTCATGTATTCCCATTGAGGGATTTTGGATCCATTCATGTCATGTTCATGTCTTGTACCCCGACAAGGTACAAGATGGCTTAGCTGATCGGGCAGAGATCAGACGCCACGTACTAACGTGGTGGTTACTGTCGGTTATACTAATGCTCTCCCAAAGATATTTTTACTCATGTTATTTATATATGTATTCATGTTCATGTTCATGACCAGGTTTCAGTTTCAGCTCTTATCATGTTATTTCATGTACCATGCTTATTTCATTCAGTTTCTTTACATATCAGTACATTCAATGTGCTGACATCCCTTTTCTATTTCCCGGGGGCCTGCATTTCACGATGCAGGTACGGATTTACAAGACGCCACATCTGCTTAGTAGGATTTACTCGTATCAGCTTGTTAGTGAGCCCCATCTTATTCGAGGTGTTATCCTTATTTATTTGTATGTCATGTTTAGTAAGTTAAGGTATGCTGGGGGCCTTGTCCCAGCAAGTAGGCTTTACCGTTCAGATTCATGATAGAGGTTTCATAGACTAGTTAGTCAGTTATGTAAGATACTCAGAGTTGTGTAGCCATCTTTGGCTCAGTTTACGATATTTCCGCATTCACGTTTTATACAAGTATTTATTAAATATATTATGACTTCTCATGTTTTGTTAAGGCTCATCATGTTTCATGTTATATTCCGCTCATGTTTATGCCCCATGTTGATTTAGCAAGCCATGTGATTCGCTCGGTCACATGCAGTCAGGCACCGAGTGCCGTGTTACGCCCAGGCCATGGTTCGGGGCGTGACAAAAATACCCCCTCTACTTTGGAAAAAGGGCTAAAAATATACTCTGTTACGAAGGGAAGAAGTGGAATAGTTTGAGAGAAATTGGGGGAATAAGGAGACCGTATGGGTTATTATTTAGTTGAGTCGGGTTTAAAAGATGAAATCGGGTTATTTTTGGGGATTTGGGGATTTCTGTTAAGAGAGGGGTATATTTGAAAACTTTAATGACAAGAGGGGTATTTTTTACCCAAATTCGTAACGAAGGATATTTTTAGTCCTTTTCCCAAAGTAGAGGGGTATTTTTGACCCTTTTCCCGTTAACCTAAGGCTACTATATATAATACACGCCTCCGTATACTCAAAAAACATATTGACAGACACTACAACTTTTAAGTCTTAGTAAAATGTGTGGCCTAACAATCTGACTGAAATTCCATCTAACGCTTTTCGCCTTTGACAACACCATTGCTCATTAATTCAGCAGAGCACTTGTGGAAATCGAATTATTCTGGATGAAACATGATCTAAAATATTAAAATAGAATCTTCCTCTTCTAATCCATTGACATGGCCAAGGGCGGACCCACCTGTTACACCTCGTAGTTTTGTACGTGAAATCTATTAGGCATTAGTTGTCTAAGTGTAGACGTGGAGCACTTCCTAGGATATGGGAGATTGTATGAACCTATCTCATGGTTACGAGGGTTTAAGTTCATATCATGAGCTATGGAAGACTCTAGGACCAAGCAAATCAAAGAAAATAAGTTTGTCGAAAAATTGAAAGAAAAAAAAAAGTTGGCAGAATCAAGGATAGAATTTTGAGTCAACTTTGGCGGGGTATATCTTCATGCATATTAGGAGTTTTAAGGTGTTTCAAAATCCTAAAATGAAGTTTGTCGAGTCTAGTTTCCAACGCAACAACCCGCTCATCGATAGGACATCGGAGTAGAGAATTATGGACGTTACAATTTAGGCTGACAGAACAGAAACAGCACTGCTACAGTACTGCCGACTTTGAGCCACTATAAAAAGGTTAAAAACCCCATTTTTTTCCATCAAAAACTTCTAAAAATTTCCAGAAAATTCAGCAAGCAAGACTCTCTTATATCACATAAAAGGTGAGGATTTTGAGTCAATTTCAAGTTACGGCGTATTAATCAAGGTCACGACAACGTGTAGTCTCGTTTATAATTTCATTACGTGTGTTGGAGTTGGCTTGGAAACAAAGTAAATATTGAAGATCTTGCTACTCTAGTAAAGATAAGGTATAAATTATTGAATCTCTCTCTTTATTAACATTGATTTAGGAATATTTACGAGAATAAAATTTATAGTTTATTGTGTTGATGTTGTTGGCTTATGGGTTGAGGTTTGAAGAGAGTTTGGATGAAAATATACATATTTATCTTGTAGAATATTGAGGATATTGTTGTTATTATTGTTGGTATTGTTTGGGAGTTGTTTTGGTATTTGGAGGAAGTAGATATAGGGGAGATGCTGCCCAAATTTTCGTAACCCAAATTAGTCTTCCATAATTAGTGCTTATAAGTTGATGGAAATATGATGAAAGTATGATTAAAGGTATATTTCTCAATATATAGGCTCGGGTGAAGGGCAAGCATCGGTGTAAGGAATTCTTTAAGTGGTGGCTTGACGGATAAGGTATGTAAGGTGTTCGTTTCCCTCTTTCTTTGGCACGAATCCAACTAGAATATAAACACGAGCGTTCATAACAAATCCACTCCATTCCCGTGTTTTGTATTTCAAATCTTAATGTCTTGTTATCTTATTGATTCTTAAAATATTATTTTACTTATCATCATCGATTACTTCTTTGGACTCGATACGAATCCCATAAGCTATTCGGAGGCTACCGACTTTATGTCACTCCGAAAGGCAAAGGTCAGATCATTGACTTCTCATACATGGTATATACATATAAACAAATGTATTTCACTATTTTACTACACCGTGCCGCGCTATAGTCAGACGGGCATGGCGCGTAAATGTGCACACCACTGCAGTAGGCATGTTATGATATTGCCCCGGATGCGGGAGGCCCGGACGCGGGCTAATGATGATAACACCGAGCCTTAATGGCCGAGCATGATACTATATATATGATACCGAGCCTTAATGGCCGGGCATGATACTATATATATGACACCTAGCCTTAATGGTCGGGCATGGCTACTATCTGTTACGTACATATATATATATATATATATATATATATATATATATATATGTATAAGCATACCAATGTTTTTATCATGCATTGTATTTTGTGCTACTTCCATATGTTCGGTTTTCTTTTGCCTTACTTATTAATGTTACATTATATCTTAATTATGTTGCTACTCTCTTGCCTTACATACTCGGTACTTTTATCAAATGCGACGTCACATTCACACGCACGGGACGCTGCATTTCGTCTTTGCGAGCTCGACGAGTTATCGAGGAGCAACCGCGGTAGGATTTTCCGGCTTCGGCGGTGTTAGCAAGTGCCACTACTCAGGGCTTGCTATCTTTTGGTACTTTTACATTAGTATAATATATGTTCATATGTATACTCTTAGAGGCTCATCGACATAGTGGGATATGTAAATATTATGTATGGCCTTGTCGGCCTTGTTTTAGGTTCATGACATTTTTCTGATAGCCTTGCCGGCTTTATGAAATACGTTATGTTGTGGCGACCTTGTCGGTCCGCATTTGTACCTATGTGTTGAATTATCGGAGACTTCTATGTTGGGCCTTTTCTGCGTACAGGTATTCTCTGAGTTATGGTATGTGATGTTCTAAGTATCTATTAAGTCAGGTGGTTTTCGACCTACGGGTCGGAGCCCGTCATACTCCTCATTAGGGGTGTGACACCACCTTGAAGGGTGGGGGACACGTGCCCCGTAACTTCGGAAAAAACCCTATATACATATATTTATATACCTTGCAAAACTATCATATATTTTAAAAGGATTCCTCAAACACAATTGCTAAAGTAGTTCAGTTGGTAGGAGTGCCCCTGAGCTGATGCTCACCGGTTACGACCCGAGTTCGAATCTCGGCTCCTACAATTATTATTTTTTAAAAATTTGTGCAGTAAATTGTTGTACAAACCTGCATTTAATGCAGATTTTTAATTTTTTTAATCTTTTTATTGTTTAGTCCCCCTCCCATTTTACTTTTTCATTAAATCCCTCCCCCCAAAAGCCCCAAATTTCAAAAGATCTTTTCCTAACGTAATAAGCAAAAAGAAACTTCTTTGGCTCTCTCTATTCTCAAACCCTTTTTCCATTCTTCCATTATCAAGTTTCTCACAAATCACTAAGTTAGGAACTTCACCCATAGTCGAATCTATTGTCGATGTTCATTAATTTCTCCAACAATCGAATTCGAGCCAACGAACGGACTTCTCTTACGGTAAAGCTTTCCCTTATTTTTTAGTGATTAATATAGATTACTTATTATATGACTATATAATAGTATTTAATTACTAGGGATTGAGGAATATATAACTTTATAGATTTAATTTAATTAAAAATTATATTATCTTATACTAAGCCCTAAAATCTTATCACATTCTTAAATTTGGGATTTTGTTCAATCAACTTAAGGTCTTTTAAAGTTAGGTTTGTTTTTATTTTTCATATGGATTTGGGAGAAGTTTATTGGTTATTTGTCCTCTTTTTAATAATATAATGATGATAATGAGCCTAAGATGAATTACGTAGTACTATTAGTAATTTGTTTTTAAAAATAATTGTTTAGTTTGTTACTTTGAGAAGGAAGTATTTGCAACTGTAAGTAGGGGTGAGCATGGTATGGTATTTGAAACTTCGGTACGGTAATTTTGATTTTCGGTTTCTAAAAATACTATACCATTACAGTACCAAATTAATTCGGTATGGTTCAGTATTTTAAAGTTCAGTTTCGGTATTTTACGGTACGGTAAATCGGTACCATAGTTTGTCTGACTTCCACTCACATATACTCATATTGTGGAGAATTATGACTTCCGCTACTTAAGAAGCGTCTCAATTATTATGGACTAAACACCTTACACATGTAAAAATATTCAACAGAAAGTACAAGCAATCCCCTTTGTAAATTAATTACACAAAAAAGACATTTAAATCAAGATAGAGTAGTCAAAGTTCCAACATTTAAACAATTAGTTTTTTCATAATACTAGTTTATATATTTGTTGTATTATAATACTAAAATATATGAATTGTATATGTAATTATACACTTCGGTATGGTATTCGGTATTTCGGTATTTTCTTTATGAATACCGAATACCAAACTTTTTAAAAATGCATACCAAATACCGTACCAAATACCATAATACCGAAAACGCGCTATAAAAAGTTTCGATTTCGGTATGGTAATCAGTATCTACCTTACCATGCCCACCCCTAACTGTAAGCAATGATGCTATTATTGGCCATTTTCAAAAAATGAAAACGCGTCGAGTTCAAGTATGAGTTGATGATGTACTTTTGTTATATTAGTACCAAATTAATTATATTTGATAATATTGAAGTTTGTACTTTGCTATTGTAATCAATAAGTTTTTTAAGAGTCGCACGCCTAACTTTGTCGCTAGTAATTGGCGTACTAAAGATAATGGTGCCCCCGTTACGCTCAAATCCTGAATCCGCCTCTGGACAGGGCCAGTTGACTGTTAAGAATATAAAAGGCATCTTGGTTATGAGACGATCATGTTCATAACACTTCATTTTAGACAGGTATGGATTAGAACCACGATCAACTACAACTCCATTTAGGCATCAAACACCTTTCCAAGCATCACTTTCCCGCTTAGGAGATATCGTAGATGCATTTCAGAGTTATAATCTTCAAAAGATGAAAGTTGCCGAGATGAGAATGTTGAGACGGATGTGTGGGCACACCAGGAGTGACAGGATTAGGAATGAGGCTATCCGGGACAAGGTAGGAGTGGCCTCGGTGGAAGACAAGATGCGGGAAACAAGAGGCGAAATGGTTTGGACATGTGAAGAGGAGAGACACAGATGCCCCAGTGCGGAGATGTGAGAGGTTGGCCATGGATGGTTTCGGAAGAGGTAGGGGTAGGCGAAGAAGTATTGGAGAGATGATTAGACGGGATATGGCGCGATTCTGACTTGCGGGGACATGACCTTAGATAGGAGGGTATGGAGGACTCGGATTAGGGTAGAAGGCTAGTAGATAGTAACGTTTATCCTTTCATATTAGTAGTCACATTATCGCGATATAAGTTCTTGTGCTTTGATTTCTGCTACTATTTGTTATCCTATATTTTGATTATCTTATTGTATCTGTGATAAATCACTCACTTCTACTTTACAAACGCTTCATGGCTTAGTCGCTTTAGTGATTTGCATTTCCATATCGCTTTGAATCTCTTGGCCTTATCTTACCTCTTTTTATGCTTTTATGCTTTCTATTGAGCCGGGTCTTTCGGAAACAGCGAGTCCTACCTTGGTAGGAGTCGGTGCGTACGCTCTGCCTCCACAGGACCTCACGTTGTGGGATTTCACTGGGTTGTTGTTGTTGTAATCTTTAAACCATACGAATTAATGACAGTGGTATTCTCTTTTGTAGATTTTCTTGGAAAGAGATGAAACAGTGCAAGGAATGTTGGGAATAAACCCGTCACAGAAATAATATTCACGGTATTTACAGCGGAATCATAATGTAGCACCGTGATATGGTTAATCAACAAGAATAAAAAAGAGCGATAATGACACTAAGATTTTTACGTGGAAACCCAAAGGGAAAAAACCACGGTAGGAAGACAACCGATATCACTATAGCAAGGATTTTACACTTTGTAGGTGCGAGTAAAATCTCTGAAAACCACTACACACTCAAAAGAAATAACCCTCTTTTAAGATTTTCTCACCTCACTACAATATCGCTCACACTCTCTATTTTTCCTCACAGACTATTTCTCTATCTGTGAATGCCTCACTCTTCTTTCTCTCTTTGTTGGTGTGATTAAAACAATTGAGGGAGCTCCTCCTTTTATAGGAGAAACAAACTTTGTCCCTAAGTTTGCTACAAGAGCACATTGATTTTCCTCCATATCTTGTCAAACTTTGGCTCCAAGGAAATCAATACTAGCCAAGTAATTTTGGCACATGGGATTTCATTACACATGGGGCTGGACCCATCAAGGAAAGCTCTCTATTCCACAAGTGATCTGGCATAAGTGAATGCCCTTTAAGGCCTCTTTCTTCATGCATAGATCATTGAGAAGAATAATGATGAGGTTATTACACTCTTTATAATTCATGGTCCATCTAGATGTTCCTGATGTCTTCTTTGTCATGAGGAGTCTATCGATCATGTATATTTGATTCCCCAAAAGAACCTAGAATTATTATAATCAAGTATGTGGAATTCCTACGGTAGCCGTGTCAGACAGAATCTTATACTGGTGGCTGATGAAAGCTAATAATCAAATTCATGCCGTTGTCCTCCAATGCTTACTTAGTATCATCTTGCTGGGAATCTTGAAAAATATGAAAACATATATATGTAGTTTCAAGTTTAATGCTACCAAATATACTTTCAAAAGATTCCAACATCAAATTCAGACCATGATCCTTATCATTATGCAGATTCATTTCCCTTTTGTTACTTAGGAGGTCGTTGGCCAGCTATGATCAGTAGAACTGAAAGACTGCAGCTCTTAATTATACCAATGACCTTTTAGATAGGCTTAACTGCATATCTTTCAGCCAGGTCCTTTTTTTTTTTAAAAAAAAAAAAAAAAAAAAAAAAAAAAAACTTTGTACTGAACTGTCTATCAAATCACTCTTAGGATTAGAGTTGATAGGTTACATAGTCCACTCCTTCATGCATTCACTTTTTGAATATTTAATTACAGGCTGAGGGCTAGGCCTAACTCACCATAATGGAGGTCTTCTGAATTTAAAGAAAAAGAACTACTCTAGCTTTTGCTCGATAAATTAAAGAAAATTTGCTCTCATACATTCGCAAGAAGAATAAACTGTTCATATATTATCTATCACATATAAATAGAAGAACTTCAATTCATATGTCTTATTTTGCTCCAATTGAATACCTGACCAAAGGCGCATCTGTATTATTATCCTCATATTTTGACAGATTCAATCAGCAACAAGTTAATCATGTTCTTAACATTGCCTTTGGAGTTTGTGTATCCATCTCCCTCTTTGTACAGAGTATCCATCACACGCGCACAATTTAAAACTCGTTCGAGGACAAACATTGGTACTTCAGTTGGACGGAGTAATGCCTTGTTCATATCTTTCCATGCATTCGTGATTTCCTTATGAAACTCAATGTACGCCTCTTCCTTTGAAGCTCCATATTCTTTCATGTAGCATTCAATAATTGAAGCTACATGTGCTCTTTGTTGTTCAACCTACATGAAATAGATTCCAATTATCTTCAGTACAATTATACATTTTGAACATTTTCCTTTTGTCATAGCAAACTTTTAAGCCCAGCTGAAGTAAATCTAATACAGTATTATATTGTCCCATGAGGTGCGGCCCTTCCCTGGAGCTTGCTAACGCGGGATGCTTTATGCACTGGGCTGCCCATTTTTACAATTTGTTCTTTTGTACACATGCATATAATCAATCATTGACAAGTTGTTCTGTGTCCATCATTTTAATGTAGATAGTTTCTTTTTTTTTTTTTTTTTTTTTAAATCCACTAAATTATCTTGTTCTTATGTCCAAACTCTCGATATCACATATCATTGTATTTACTAATTTTTTGTTGCAAATGTTAAGGTATTTCATATCTCAGAGGCTCAGACACCAAACTATTGTATATTCTTTGTTCTTCATGCTACCAGGACTATTTCCTTCCTTCTCCGCCTCATTATCATCATCATGACATTGATTTTCTTTATGATATTACTATGGGAGCTGGATGGTTTAAACAAACAAAAAAAACCTTACAATTGAATCAATATGTATTACTTATTAGAGAAGAAAGGAGTAACTGGGAAATGCAGATGCAATACTTGCTGAAAAAAATCAAAAGGAAAGACGATCACAAGCAGCTCTGATTAGACTGGTGTATTCATAATATGTGAGTTCCATTTGGAGGGAAATGAATTCAAGAGTGTATGAGCATATAGAGAAAACAGGGGAAAATATTTCCAGGGACATTGCATATCTTTGAAATATTAGAGCTAGACCCACAGTTAGTATTTTGCTGAGAAAATGTACTTTTTGAATTTTGCTAACTGATTGAGTCCTGTGGATGATGTCACTGCATATGTAGCTAGCAGTTTCAGTTGTAATGTATTTAGAAGGTCTATATTACTATCATTTTGTGCCAATGAACGTTCAAAATTGGAAGTGAGACTTGCTTTATCTTTTGGGAAACAAAATAAAAGATAAGTATTATTATTGTACTTACTTCATGTCCAGTCATATCACACGTTATCCTATTAATTACTGAGGAAGCTCGAACTATCAATGGCTCATTTATCATCCATTCAAAAGTTTCTCGGGATATAAATTCCTCCATACCAAACAAAGAAGTTGTTGCTGTCATCATATAGCCACAAGATACAAGTGCATTCTCCATATACTCCTCACAATTTGGAGTATAGCCAGCATCCGACCATTGGGCTTCCTTAAGAAAGGCTCTCACCAACTTCTTCATCTAAAAAAGAAATAGAGGTTAGCTAGAAAATAAATACCTTCTTCTTCTGGAATGAGAGCGTTTCCTTGTCACTGAAATTCTTATTTCTTCAATTTAACTTAGTCTAACTGATTTATATGTGGGTTAGTAAAGCAATATTACCTCATATTTTGCATAATATACGCGGTCCGATTTACATTCCTTGGCCAATAATTCTTCCATTTCACCGTAAACGTCTAGAAGGGCTTGATAAACAGGTCTCATATATGGTGGTAATGAATCGATCGCACTAATGTCCCATCTAAAAATCAGGATTTGTATCAGAACCACAAGCTAAAACTTTTATGTATATATCATTTCACTCAACAAGATAACAACAGGAAGACATATTTTTTCATATTCATCAACGAGAGATTGTAAAAAAATATATGAAGTTTATGTTTTACCTCTGGATTGCATCGGTCAAAGGCACAAGTTCGTCAACGGTTGCGTAAGCATCAAAAGTATCATCAAGGATGGTGTCGATCTTGAGTACTTTTACTAGCATTTTTCTCGCACGACTATACTGAGGCTCAAAATACAATCCTAATATCCAAAAGTAACACTCGACCAATCTGTCTCTTGCATATGGATATTTATTTGCAAAATCCAAAATTTTCCACCACCTACCTCACCAGAGCAATGGTTTGTTGCATTCCATTTTTGTTAAATCCAAAGTATCATTATTCATTTAATTAAAGAAAATAGATCAACTAATATAGTACCTTGTAAGCTCTCTAAGCTCTCTCTGGTGCAGCTTTTGCAACGCATTAAAATCCAATTTTGCAAATCTCAAAAGCAAATCGTTGTGTGCATCAATGCCTTCGTAAATGGATATGTATTTCCTTGCTCCCACCCTTGGTGTAGCTTTGTGAATAGGGTAGCTTAAGGCTTCAGTAACTTGAACTTTTAGCGAGTTGGTCAAGCTGGGGACCATGAACTCGAGACGAGTGGTAGTAAAGTTAAGGGCTTCTTCAAGAATCTCCTCCTCGTGCACTCTTAGATGTGCTGCTTCATACAAACTTAATAATCCTTGGACATCATTAGTAAGCATTTCTTTGAATCTTCCATCATGGTTAGTGAATTGCTTGAACACATCTAATTAAACAACATGTTTTTAATTTGACAGAAATTAATTTAGTTAAAATCCAAAAAAAAAAAAAAAAAACAGTTATGTCAAGTTAGATATATCTACCAAGAGAACTTACATATTCTTACAATAGCTGGTGGATTTAACAGCTAAGAATCTAGAATTGCCATATCAAAATTGGTGACAATTTTTCAGTACAAGGACAAAATTACAATTCAGAGGAGAAAAGAATAACGAATTGCAGTTACTGGCTGTGTCCCAAAAAAGTATGCTAAGCCCATGGATGTCGGGCATATTTCACTATGTTATGATATCAAATTTTCTATATTTTTACCTGTTTCGTGATGAATTTAAGTGTGTTCATATGCCCAATTAATTAAAGTTATTGATATATTTTGTTGGATGCTACCGATGGGGTGAAGTATTTGAGCTTAAGTATTTTTCAATTTTTGGCTAGACGACGTGAATGTCAAAGTAAGAGTTAGATCATGCTCATGTCTAAAGAAAAGTGAGTTCTCAAGCAGTACTAGAGAAAACTATAGGTGGGAAAAAGAAAACAGTGAAGCAATAGAGCATAGATAAGTTACCTACCTGAAGATATGTAATGGCCTTGTTGTCTCACAAGTCGGAAACGAAGAGCAACGACGTAAAGGTTGTCATCAATATTATTGTTCTCACTCTCTAGTTGGGACGTCGTATCAAAGATGTTCTGAATGGATGTTTCGATCTCATTATGGAAATGATATGCTGCTCCTAGTCGCTGGATTGTATCTATCAAGACTAGTTTTTGTGTACTATTGTCGGGAGTTTCCACCAACATTTTCCTGATGATCTCTTTCAACTCATCAAGTTCAAGTTGTTCTTGGCTACTAATTTCCTGCAGGAGAAAATTCAGCATAGTAGATTAGTTTTGAAACTTAGACTATAAGTAATTATACTAGACTATAAATAATTATACTCCTTCCGTCCCAATTTAAGTGGCTTTGTTTGACTCGGCACAAATTTAAGGAAAAAAATGACTTTTGAATCTTGTGGTCCTAAATTAAAGATGTGTATAATGTACTAAAATGTCATTTGAATCTTGTGGTCCTAAATTAAAGATGTGTGTAATGTACTAAAATGTTCTTTGAATGTTGTGGTTTTAAACTTCTAGTAGTAGGATGTTTAAATTGTCAACTTACTAAATATAGAAAGAGACAATCTTTTTGGGACAGACAAAAAAGGAAAGTAGGACACTTAAATTGGGATGGAAGGAGTAGTAAACGATTTCAAAGGTCTTTAACTCGTGATTAATGTACGTAATGTTGGAGAGGCAGGAAATTTAGAAAAAGAAGGGAAGCATATATATTATATACAGTTTGTTTAGAAGTGTAGGAGAGAAAATGGTATCCCCAAACGGTTGATGGAAAATTTGCCAAAGGACGTGAAGAAGTGCTGCTGGAAGAAGGATCCATTATTGCTTGCGTTATTATTTTTGTTGATTGTTGTGCCACTTGACAAGTGTAGAAATGGAAATTAGGATTTGATCCCCAATGAGTAGATTGAAAATTTGCCCTCAATCTAGGTGAAGCAACCATTGCTTGATTCATTCTTTTATCTAGCTCTCTCTTTCTGAGTTCACAATAAGTAGTATTATATCGACGAAAAGTCGATTGAAAATTAGGCAACTGAGGAAAGACTGGTAATGCAAACATTGCTGTTACACTTTCGAGTGTTGCAGCTAATTATATGGCCATCCCACCCACATTTATTAGTACTGCAGCTTAGATAATTGAAGATGTGATGTTGCAGGGGGCAACAACTTGTGGCGAAATAATGTCGCTTTTTTTTTTTTTTGGGTGGGGGGGGGTGGGGGGGGGGAACTTGTGGCGAAATAATGTCGCATATATTGGTTCCTCATGACTTTTGTCCTTGGAATGATAAAACTAAACTAAATCCAATTACATTAATGTTTTGTGCGAATATATAATATTTAAGAAAAAGATTGTAGTAACGAAGATTATATACAAAAAAAAAATTGATTATATTAATTTCCCGCTATGTGCGAGGTCCGAAAAAAAGCCGGACGCTAAATATGTTATATGGAGAGTTATATATATTAATTATGAATACATATAAATTTGCTGACTATTATTTTTTTAGAACAACCCAAAAAGGTAATTATCCCTTAAACTTTTTCCTCCAAAATTTATTTGTTTTTCCTCATCTCCTATTTGACACATCGAATTGTGCACCCAATCATTTACCATCAGTCTCCCCCTCATAATACATCTAGCTCACTTCCCAATCCCATCTCCTTGATTTCTTTCTTCTCTCCACTTCAATTAAATTCTCCTTCCACGCCTTTCCTCTTCACTTTTTCTATCCTTTTCCTGTTACTTCCTCCATCTTGATTTATGTGGACGCGTAGATTGGACATGAAATTTAAGAAATAAAGAAAGATTTCTCACAAAAGTTTTGAGATGTGTAAATTTTTGTGTCTCAATTTATGTGATACTATTTTCATTAATTTTTAGTTCATCTCAAGAAAATGACACATTTTTATATTTATTATTAATTTAACTTTAAACTTTTTATTTTATCGTTATTGAGATGATTTATAACCTGCAAAAAAAAAAAAAAAAATTAATTTTAGACCACAAATTTGAGAAGTCTATATTTTTTCAAAACTTTGTGTCAGATCAAATATCATCTCATAAATAGGACAGAGGGAGTAACAAAAATTATACTTTGAGATGTTTTTAACCAGCTATTACTCCCACGGTAAAAACTTACCCACACCGGTGATATCTGTCGCTTTTTTGTTTTACACACCCCTTAAAAAATACTTATTAATTAAGAGGGGTATTTGACTAACTACCCTTATTTATGTCTAAGTTATAATCTCTTTTCATTGAATGTTTACTCTATTTATGTGTAATCTCTATTAATGACAAAATTCTACTAAGGATGTCTTGAACTCCTAAAATGATAAATAATTTGAGACAACTATTTTTAATAACCACGACAGATAATTTGAGACGGAGGGAGTATCGCTTTGCTTTTGATAGTATGGATATGATAATTTTTTGAGAATATCGATGCATCATGTATTGCGTATTTAAGTATACTGATGAGCACACTAGATTGCATTTCAGGATAGGGGGGACAGACTAGTGAAATGAATAATTCATTCCGGTATAAGTGAATTTTTGACCTAAATAATATGCATTATTTCAAACAATTAACAAGAATAATGCAATATTTTTAAAATTTATAGAAATAGAATAAACGTAGTTGTGAGTAACCTTTTGGTAATATTTTATTAAAAAAATTTAACAGAAAAAGTTAGGGTTGACAGAATAACGAAAACATAAAACGTAATTGTGAGTAACGTTTTACAAGTATTTCGTTACTGAGAGTTACGACTCTCTAATTCTATTAATTACTCTCTGCTAAAGTAAAACTTGTGAGTCCAAGTGATTTTCATTTCTCTCACTCTTTTTTTCTGTGCTTCTTTTCTTACTTTTTTCTCCTATTTCTCTCTCTCTTTTATTTCTTTCTAACAAACTACACCAAAAATGATACACAACGAATTAAATTTGCACAAATAAAAAGTGGAGATTTAATTCCCATAGAAGTCCCTCGCTCGTTTTCCTTTTCCTAACCACACATTAATTCTTATTTACTTCTTCAACTGGAAAAAAAAGGTTTATTTAATACACATACTTGTGTCACTAAAGTTTATTTAATTAAATTTTATTTTCATTTTTTGAAATATCTATCTCTTTGTAATTAATAATACTTTTACAATCAAAGATGATATTTAAAATTGCATTGTAATTATATTATGATAAACAAATATATTTGCATACTTTTGCGAAATATGTAAGGACAATAATGCACTTCGGCCACAAGGAACAAAAAGTCATAAAAACAGCAGCTCAGATCAATCCAATTTCACAACTGAATAAATTTTACATATGTTTATTTAAATTGAATGGTCTTCAATTTTATCTTTTATTTTAGGAAATTGTATAGAAACTATAATATACATTGTAGCATAGGAGATTTCTCACTTTTGTAAGAAAAAAGTAAGAAAATAAGCATAGAAAAAAGGTGTGAGAGAAATGAAAATCATCTTGACCCACAAATTGTACTTTTAGTTAGATAATTAATAGAATCGAGAGTCGTAACTCACAAGAATCTTAAATACTTGTAAAACGTTACTCACAAGATTTTTTATATTTTCGTTATTCCGTCTGTCCTAATTTTATTCCATTAAAATATTTTAATAAAATATTACCTAAAACGTTACTCACAACTACATTTATTCTATTTCTGTAAATTTTAAAAGTACTATATTATTCTGGTTAATTGTTTTAAATAATGTAATATTTTGGTCAAAAATTCAGTATAAGTTGATAAAAATATGGACGGCCTAACCCGCAAGGGTGGCTCAGTTGGTTGAGCATGGGGCTTTGATAATGGAGGTCTCAGGTTCAAAACCCCCTGCCTACGACAGCAGGGGATTTGCCTTCGGTAGCTGCGCGGGCTGCCAGTGCGGGTTCCTCTCTTGTGTGGTTTGCGAGCTATTGCACGGGGACTTGGGTTTCTGTCTTGTAGCCCAAAGGGTAGAGGCTGCGGATTCCCATGTCATCAAAAAAAAAGAAAAAGTATGGACGGCCTAATGAAACAAACCGTCAACAAAGAGATTAGATGTGTCATATGGACGGTCTATTACTATGTATAGGAGCTAGGCACCAACTCGTTTTATGTATATGTATGACATGTTTGGTTGTTACACTTAGCTAAATACTTTATGTATGTGATGCAAGATATGATTGTGTGCACAAATATTTACATATGCATTATATTTTTATAAGACTTATCCCAAGGGTATCATGAGGGGTTGGTTAATAGTTTTACTGGATCTTTGTGACTGAATTATTACAACTATTTGCTTCTTGCAGATATTGTAGCTGATACTATTATCTCGTAGGTCATTCTACCATATAAGCTAAGGTGAGCCGTCCTCTCGATCCGCGATGGATAAAATTTCATTTGATTATGTTTATGCTTGTATAAGGTGATCGCTGGTTTTGGATTGTACAAACCGGTAAAAGGAGAGAGAAAAAGGTTATAAGAAAGGGAAAAGGGTCAAATATACCCCTCTACTTCAGTTTATTAGTTAAATATACCCTCTGTTAGCCAAAGTTGATAAATATCAAAAAAGAAAGTATTTATTCAATACTTCCGGATAACATAAATCCCCAATTCCACCTTAAATTATCCAATTTCACTAAAAAAAACCATACGCGACCCGACCCGCAAAAATATTTCTTTCACCCAAGTATACCCCCGTACACTTAACACTTAGTCCATCCATATTAAACATTAGGGTTGGCTGAAGTTTTCCTTTCCATTATTTTCTTTCTCTCTCTTCAAGTTTTCTCTTCCATTTTTTCCTTTCATTGCTACTCTTCAAGTTTTCCCTTCCATTGCTCACAAGATGTCACAAAATAGTTGTTCATCACAAAGGAGATGCAACTGCGGGTTGATTGTTAAAAATCTCACTTCCACTACTCCATCTAATCCGGGAAGAAGATTTCTCAGATGTCCTCGTCCGGATGTAAGTTTGTTGGTTTATAAAGTTTCGTTTTTTCACTGTTTTGCTAACCTATTTTGCAGATTTCTTCTTTTACAAATTAATCAATTTTTTTTTGTGTGTGTTTTTTGTGTTTTTCTATTAAGCTTACCTAATTTTCAATGTTCAGCAATCCTCATGTGGATATTGGGAATGGGAAGACCAAGCTTTCCCGGAGAAAGCTTACATTTAAAATTTAGAGTTGTTGTTGAAAGATATAAAAAACGAACGGGACAATGTGAAGATTGAAATGGACAACTTGAAGCTGGGAATGGATAATTTGAAGCTTGAAATGGCCAATTTGAAGAATGAAAGTGAGAATTTGAAGAATGAATGGGAAAATTTATCGGAAATGGTTGCTACCCTGGAAGCTACAAATCAATTAGAAATGAACAAAGCCAGGACATTTGAAGAGAAGTATTCTAAGATGAAATTGACTGTTATGATTTCATGGGCTCTTTTTGTTGCTTTTTTGGTAGCACTGTTGGCAAAATGAATTCGGTATGTAATTTTAGGAGTTAGTGGCTTAAAATTTAGATTTTGATGAAGCTAATATGTGTATGTAGTAGTTGATGAACTAATGGTTGAACTTTTCTTTTGGAGGTGTACTGAATGTACTTGTAATGTGGATGTAAGTGTTTGTAATTTAAGGATGTTATGGTAATGTGGTTTGTTAATGTAATGTGAAAATCTTTCAATGTTTATGCATATGAGTTGATCGTGATTCTTAAAGTAGAACTAGTTGGTACCTTCTTTTATGGAAATAATGTATGGCTTGGTTATATGTCTTACTGGCAGCTGAACAACATCAATAGCCACTTATAGTAAAACTAAGCTTCGTACCACCTCTTTCGTATCTGTGTTATGGCATAGATGATCGGCGTGCATATTGTGTATGCAACATGCGTTCTTGCTTGATTTCTCATTTGCATCTCCTCTCGTTGATCAGTTGAAAACAAGTGTAAGGTGTCTTTTTTCTTTTTTCTTCTTTCTCTTATTTCTTTTTCTAGGCGGTAGACGGAGTGTGGAGTGTTGAAATTCCTCATTCCCACACATAACCCAAAATCATCCCTTTTATAAAATATAACATATGCTATTTAGCATTTGCTTATTGATATTTCATACAAGATAAGGTAAAGAAGTACTTTCAGCAAGTGTTTAACTGCTATACATTTCAATTTGTCTCTTGTCACTACATCACAATTAGAGGTTGCTGCAAACTACAGAGGAATTACAAGTTTCCTGAATTTCGGTTGTTGTAGTGCCAATTGACTCATGCATATCTCTAAGTCTGCTCTAGTAGAACAACTTCTGGAAAGTGGCTTCTGATCCATATCATCTGTTGGGCTTTTGCGATTGAACTATTTCTTTGTTTAGTGGAGTGTCTTACGCATTAGCTGCAACTTAGGACGTCTTTGCTAATAAATCTTACGCATAAGATTGGGCATTATTCTACTTATCAGAAGAAAAAAAAAAAGAGGCATTATTCTAGTTTCTACTCATATTATCATGATCGCGAAACAATTAATACTATAAGTCTTTTTCGTCTATGATAATTGGTCAACTACACCATCAAGAGCTAAATTCAACAACCAATTCAAGGAGAAAGAACATCCAAATACATTTTTAGCAGAATCCAAATCAAGCATCTAAAATCCATGATATATCTTCTCTTGTCAGCAGATCCATATAGGACATTTGTTGGGGTACTTGTTGCAACACTTGATATTGACAACTTTGTAAGTTAATCGGCTGCGAAGAGTTATCAAACTGATAATTTCCTACTTGGCTGCAAGGCCATTGCTGCACCCTTTGTTCTTCTGATGATAAACTGTTCTGAGTAGTGCTAAGGAACTGCTTTTCATTTAGTAATTCTTCAAACAATGTTGAGTCATTTCCATCCTCCATTAGCAATTAGGTGTCACTTGGTTCATATTTTGGAACTGCAAGTCCATAATAAATGAAATAAAAATTAGACCACAAATGAACAAAACCTGAACAAGCAAGCACTAAAACAAGGTTTGTTTATGGACAAACACAGTCCATAATAAATGAAACAACCAAAACTAGACCATAAATGAACAAAAACTGGTTTCAACACATGAACCAAAACTCAAAATTTCCTGGAAAGATACACAAACAGTTTCATATATAAACTGAACCAAAACTGAATATAAACTTAAGGCAAAACCATTATAAAACATACTTCATATATAAACTGGACAACAAACTAAAACAAAGTTGTTCTTCAACTACAACATTACATTAGGGATGTCATTCTATAACCTTAACAAGATGCAACAAAAAAATTATACTATGACATCCCACTACCACCATGAAGCACTTAAATAAGTTTTCACAACCAAAAGTAAAGCATAAGTTATAATATTACATTACTTGAGTTTTTCACAAAATAAACACAAATTTTCAGTTCAATCTCTACTACTTCATTGTTGAGCCTTGCCATTTCCCTTTTTGGCCTTCAGTTTGTCCACCCTTAACTTCTCCAATTGTCTTCCAGTCATAGATGCATTACCCTCCCATGAGAGTCCCTTTGGTGCATACAAGTCACTTGGTTTACTTAAACCTCTAACATCACCCATGAAGTTGATTTGTCTTGTTCTAGTTGGTAGTGGTTGCTTTTGTCTCTCTTGGATTCTAGACTTCAACTCTGACACACCTCTTGGCCTCCATGGTAGGTCATCTTCAACTTCTTCTTCAAATGAGGGATATTCATAGACAGGAGGCTATCCAAACAAAGACTGACCAAACAATGTCTGGTTGCCCAAAGAAGGCTGACTTGATTGACTGTTTTGAGTAGGTTGTGGAGCTGATAATGTCAAGTCCTCAACAGTTTTAGCATCTCCATCTTCTTCATCAATAAGTGGTCTTCGCACATTCATTGGTTCTTTTCCCTTGCTTTGCTTCCTACCATTTAATTGTCCACTCTTAGAAGTGCCTTCACCTCTCTTTCTGTTGAACTATCCAAAAAAACAACAAAAAAAAAATTGACTTAACAATCTAAAATCATCATATTGTAAGAGCATAAGAATTAAACTAAAAAGGTTACCTTTTCACACCCCCTAGCATTGTGTCCAACAACTCCACAAGTTGAACATGACATAACTCTTCCTCTCCTTGGTGCAACCCATTCAGTTTGCCTCTTAAGTGCTTCATCTTTGTCTCTTTTTCTCTTTTCTCTAGGTCTACCAGCCGATTTTACAAAGGGAGGTGGTTCCATTGCTGCAAGGGGATTTGTTTTCGAGAATTTTGGCCCTGGAACTGGTTGCAACTTGTGATGATAAGTCAACATATATGCTTCCTTTGAGTACCACCAGTGGATTTCTTTCTTGGGATCAAGCTTCTTGTGCAAAAGTGCTTTGATGGCATGGGGACATGGGATTCCAGTAAGGTCCCATACCCTGCAAGTGCACTTCTTAGTTGTCAAATTTACAATGTGCTTGTCAGTCACTTCACTCACCTCATACCCATAATCACCATTAAAATTCAACGCACACCTATTTGCAATTTTGTTGAATTCATTGTACATATCAAGGCGTTCTGGACTCCATTCAGTAGCCTAAGTTGTCACCTCCTCTTCATTTGATCTCACCATCTCCATCACCTTTAGTCTTATTTCATCTAGCATCCCAATGATAGGTTTGTGTCTTGGTTCTACTATCCAAGAGTTGAATGACTCAACCAAGTTATTTTCCACTTTCTGATTCTTGCAAATTGTGTCAAACAAGGACCTGCACCATATTTCAATTGGATACTCCAACAAGTGTTCTTTGGCTTCTTCAGACAATTCAGCCATTGTCTTCAAATGATCATCCAACTCCGGTAAATATGTGCTCCATGCACACTACCAAAGAAGCTTAATTTGTTCTTTTGATCTCTTGATCTCTTCCTTTTTTTTTTCTCCAATTAGCTTCTATGTGTTTCACACAAAACCTATGTAAGGCAGCAGGCAAAGCTTGTTGGACAACCTCCATTAATCCCTGATTATGAATCATAAATTACAAAAATAAAAATATAGTTAAACACAAAAAAAAAAGAGAACTGAAACTGGTCCCTTCTGCGACTGTTTCAGTCAAATTTAACAAAAATATTCAGCCAACAGTTTCAGTCAAATTTAAGGAAAAAATTACTTGAAATAAATGTTTACCTTTTGCATGTCTGACATAAGAGTGATCCCCTCTCCACTGTTGAGATTTAGAGACTTGCCAAGCAATTCCAAGAACCAAAGCCAAGTAACTTTAGTTTCTTTGTCCACAACAGCCCAAGCAATATGATAGAAGTGGTTCATTGAGTCTTGAGCAACAACAGTCAAGAGTTGACCTTTGGCTTTACCTTTCAAAAAGGTCTTGTCCAAGCCAATGAAAGGTCTCATTCTTGCCTTAAACCCCTTCTTTAAGGCATCAAAGCAAATATACATCCTCAAGAATCTTCTTTTGCCTTCAGCAAGTGCGTCTCTTGAAACCTTGAGGATGATATCACTTCCTTCATTACTCTCCTTCAAAGCATTTGCATATCCAACAATCTTTTTATAGTTCATCAGTAAAGCTACCTTCCAACTCCTCCAAAACCATTCTTTTGGCTCTCTTACACTTTTCAAATGAAGCATTAATGTTAAAAGCTTTGTTTAGATCGACTGTCATGTCTTTAATCTTATACTTAGGGTTACCTTACAACTTATCGTTGAAATAGTATGCAATTGTAGTAGCACCAACAAGACTACTATTAAATGTAGGTTGACACTTATGCTTCCCTTTCAGTGTTTTCATACTAACACCAGGAGCCTTTTTCTGACCAGAAATTAGGCATTCAAATTTGCATTCTGGTTGACAAACATACCTAACTTTTACTGTGTCACTTTTTTTCAAAGATAAATCATAACAATTGCACAATGCACACAAGCTCATGTATCTCCTGGCCTCAGGTATGTCTTTGAATGTCATGAACTTGTTTAATTCCTTGAAATCAGACAACTTTTCATTAATTACCCTATCTTTTGCTTTTGCAAGAGCCTCCAGCTCTTCACAACCATAATCAGAACAATCAGACCCATTTTCACTCTTAGAATCACTATCAGAATAACAATCAGTTGCTGCATCATCTACATCTATCACAGACTCTTTGTGAGCAACTATATTCTCAACATCAACAGACAAATCACTATCCTCAACAACAAATAGATGTATCACATCAAATTGTTCATTAACGAAACCTAATAATGTCATAATCTCATTGTCACCTTCAATTTCATAATATTTTCCAGAAGGTACAGACACTATCAGTTGTTGAACACCCACATACCTTAAGTTTTCAGTATATTCATCAACTAGATCTATAAAAGATAAGAGATCAGAATCATAACCTTCCCATTGGTGCACAAACTTTCTAGAATATAGCACATTTGGCTCTCTTATCCACTCACCACCATGGTGAAATACAACATCAACCAAAACCATCTGAAATCAATACAAACGAACAAACAAACAAATAAAAGATGAGTTAAAGTAGAGTCCGAAGCTAAGTTAACATCTAAATAAAGTACGTAATTAAAAGTACTCCTCTACAGCCTGCTTAGCATTATAAGTAAGTCAATAGACCCCTTGTATTTCAGCAGCTTCCTTTTTAAATAAATAGTCTATCGTATGGCCTATACTAGTGTGTGTGACTATAATTTATAAGAGAAGAATACAGTGGACATCTAATAATGTGTGTGACTATAATGTGTAGAAGAGTATTTTAAAACTAGTCTAAACGAAAGCAATTCCAAAAGCCACAAAAGTAAAACATAAGCTGCAGTGATATGCCCAGTGAGAAAAATACATTGAATTATTCATTACATAGAATTGTGCAATGAAATTAGTAGGTTTGCAAGAACTACGATACCATTAAGCACAAATCTTCACTAACTTCTTTAACGAAAATCATTATCGTACTAGTTTGATGCAATAACTGATCTTTTTTTCAGAATACTCTTTCATGCTTTATATAGTTTTTTTTATCAATGCAGCAGAACTATGTCAAAAAATTACCAAAACCTGCAAGCCAAAACTAAATCAAAACTGGACAAACACACTCCATAACTGGACAGAACCATCACCACTAAACAATTTTTCACAACCAAAAGTGATGCAAAGCAATGACCAACAGAGGGCAAATTTGACTAATAAACTAAAGTAGAGGGGTATATTTGACCCTTTTCCCTTTGCAAAAACAAGCAGTAAAAGCAGAAAGCAATCGTATATTACACCTAATACCATCAATGGTTTAGTCAACAAAATAAGAAAGGGAAAAAGCCAAAAATATGAATAAAAAAGAGCCCAATTTCAGGGCACACCTACTACTTTAATAGCTAAAGACTGGTCCCAACAAACAAATATGAGTTAGGACCACTTCCAATAAAGTATAACTATAATCAAATAATAAAGTCCCACTTCTCCAAAACTTTAAGGATACAAACAAAATTTGGGGACGACATTAAGTCAATTTTAGGGCACATTCACAAATAGAACCTGATTTGTTCTGAGATAGGAATAAAAAATGGAATCTTAACCTCAATAAATGAAGTTAACCCTACCAAAAACCACTACATCCCCAAACCCTAAACCATATCCTCAAAAACCTAAACCAACTCATATCAACCCTCACCCTAACACTATAATTTGTTAAAAACCAAAAATAACAGATTCATTAACACATAAGTATCTTATGTATCGAGAAATATAAACCAAATTCCCAAGAAACTTACTGATGTGCCATGGATTTGTAGCACACTCGACGCCTTTTTACTATGAATTTTGGTTGTTTTCAAGTAAGTCTAGGTCATTTTAATGTGTTTTTGTTGTGTTTTAGGAAGACGATGGCCCAAAAGCAAAAACAAAGAAAAAAGGAAAAATTGCCCAGAAATGAAGATTCGACGGTCCGTTGATCAATCGACGGGCCGTCCTTTGAAGTGTCGATAAGTTCAATTTTCCAGTGATGGCCTAAGTTGAAGAGGACAAAGGACGGAACCATCGACGAAGCGTCGAGCTGATCGACGTTTCGTCGTTTGTATCGTCAAACAGATCTGTCCACTAGAAGAGAGAAAGACGGAAGAATCAACGAAGTGTCGAACTGGTCGACGGTACTGTCGAATGGACCATAAAACTGAAGAAGCAAAAGACAAAGGCATCGACGGACCGCCGAACTGATTGACGATCCGTCGATCATGCTACCAGGGGCAGTTTTGCCAATTGCTGATGTGCGTTTTTGGAGCCTATTTAAAGAACATTTTTGGTTTTTGTACACATCAGATTTTTTCTCCAATATTTCACACTTTTTCCATTGGTGGGTGAGCATTGAATACACCTGTCACGAACCGACTAGGGCCATGACGGGCACCCGTGGCTAACCACCGAGCACCACTCATTCTATTACTCATCTGCTTTCATTCATATTTCTTATGCTCACAATCATGGAAAACTACTTTCATTTAAAACATATACACTTTATATACATAAGCCCTTCGGCTATCAAAATAACACATATGTGTATATACAATGAGAAACTTGTGAGGCCATACTACCCACACTGCGTATCTACGAGCCTCTACTGGAGTGCTAGACATAGGGACGGGACAGGTCCCCGTCATGCCCAAAACATACATATACATATATACCAAAAGAATAATCAATGGCATCTCCGGAAAATGGAGTGCTCTCAAATCAGCTAATAGCTCCTACGAATCGGGGTCACCTCCCTGTCTACCTGTGGGCATGAACACAGCGTCCAAAGAAAACGGACGTCAGTACGAACATTGTACTGAGTATGTAAGGCATCAGCAACAATGAAACATCAATGAAATGAGGAGGCATCAAATGATGAGCAATCTGTAACTGACTGTATCATAAAAGAAATAATGCATGCTGGCTTACTTTCATAATCATCATCATAACATGTATGCATATATGTATAAGCTGCCCGACCATATAGGTACGGTGTGATAATCATTAGCATTAGCATTAGCTTGCGTCCAGGCCTCCCGCGTCCGGGGTACCATCTCATGCCACCCACTAGTGGTGTCTGCCCATGCTATCCGGCCATGGTGTATAGCTGCCCGCCTTAGCGGTGACTGCCCGGCCATATAGGCGCGGTGTAATATCATCATCATATGCCCATCATAACATGCTCATCATAATATGCTCATCATAATATATGCATGGAAACTCAAGGACAACTAGACTTTATCGGGGTGACGTAAGGTCGTGAGCCCCCAATTCCATTATGGAGCATTCATAAACAGTCTGCCTCACCTGGAAGGAATTAGTATAAGTTGAGTGTATATAATGATCAACATTAATGGATTCTAGATAGCGTCATTAGCTTTATCGGAACATCATAGCATGAACTCTAGAATCTTTAGACTTAAGCTTATCATCATCATTATCGTACTCATAGTTTATCTCTTATCTCATAAGGCTATTCATGAGCAAGGACTCTTAGTTTTCTTGAAGATAGGAAATTCATGAAGGAGAAGGAGGAATTTCATGCCATAAGATTCATGCCTTAGAAAGAAAGGACTAGTCTCACATACCTTTGTCACTTTGCTATTTTATTTCTTGCTCGTTCTCCCTTAATGCACTCATTTTACCTTCAAGAGAATTCGTGTCGTCATTAGCTACACAATTACAAGAATGTGCTTACTAAAGCTAGAGAAAATTGGGCAGCATTTCCTTTGTTTATATGACTTCCTCCATAGTCCAAATCAACTCCCAAACATCCGTAACATCATTCATACTATCATAAACAACAATCATCATTTATCTACATTATTCACATTTCACAATTTCACTTCAATTTCCCCACAATCATGGTCATAATTCACTATTACGTCCTTTCACGTATAATGCTCATTATGTGTTCTAAATGTCATTCATAATCTACTTACAATCATAACATGTCCATATTCATGATTCATTCCAAACTACTACTCCACAATAGCACTATTCCCACATTTATGACCCTTTTTTTATATTCTAGTACCATCCAAGTGTTTCATCTTTTCAATACTTCAAATAATATGAAAAGATCATGAAACTCACCTTAGATAGTGTAGAAACAAGCCTTGAGTGGCAATACTCTTCTTACTCCAAAAGCCTAGTTCACTTCTCTTGGGATTTCTTGACTTAGATGACTTTAATGTGTTTCACACTCTTGATTCTTGTTGGTTTGATGAAGTTGATCATCAATTTCCTTTGTGTTCTTGTGGATGAAGTGTGGAGAATATTCTAGATGTTTCTATGCCCAAAAATGGTAAAACAATGAATTTGGGTCGAATTTGTTCTATATATAGTGGTCCGAAAATTACGAACCGACACGACGTGCGGCGAGCTTTGCTAGACGCAAAGCGTGCTTTGCTAAACGCATGTTGTGTCGCGGACCTTGTAGAATCACCAAATTTCCTTTCACCGGCACACTTTGTTGTGAGCAAGCTGCGTGGCGGCAAAGCGCGCTTTGCTGCTAGCATGTTGTGCCACAAAGTGCGCCAGAATGTGATATTTTACCAAACTTCCACCGAAACTTAACTCCGATGATCCAACGAGTCTTAAACCTTCCCGAGGCTTACTAAACATGGTTTTACTCCATTATATACTCAAGATGGACATATCTATCCCCATGACCTCAAAAAAATTTATCCTACTTCCCAAGGCTAGGACAATTAGCTTTTGGTGAAACTCAACGTATGAAAATGAAAGGTGTAACATCCTTCCCCCCTTTGGAAACATTCGTCCTCGAATGTTAGACTCTTAGGAATCTTATAAAATTTTTGCCCGAGTTTCCCTTGTAAATATGCCACTATCATCTTGTCACAACGACCCAAAATACATAATGCCTCACAGGGCCACAACAACGACAACACTAAAGGCCACACACGACCACAACATCATAAAGAGAAGCATTACATACCTCAAAATGTTGATATCTCATCTTGGATCTCTTCCGGGGGTTGAAATAAGTGCGGGTACTTGGACTTCATGTTTTCTTCCGCTTCCCAAGTCATTTCCTCTCGATTATTATTCCGTCACAAGACCTTGGAGGCTACCTCTTTGTTTCTCAGTTTCCGTACCTGCCTATCTAGTATGGCAATGGGTACCTCCTCATAGGTCAACCTTTCCGTCACTTGAACATCATCTACCGGCACGATTCTAGTAGGATCTCCGACACACATACGGAGCATTGATACATGAAAGACTAGATGGACTGATTCAAGTTCTGGAGGTAAGTCTAGTTCATAAGCTACTTGGCCTATCTTGCGGACAATCTTATAAGGTCCAATGTATCGAGGACTTAACTTTCCCTTCTTACCAAATCTCATCACGCCTTTCATCGGTGATACTTTTAAGAATACCCAATCATCAACTTGGAATTCTAAGTCTCACCGACGGTTGTCCGCATAAGATTTCTGCAGACTTTGGGCTGTCAATAGTCGGTCTCGGATCACCTTGACTTTTTTTACTGCTTGTTGAATCAACTCAGGGCCTATTAGCTGTACTTCCCCTATTTCAAACCATCCAATTGAAGATCTGCACTTCCTTCCATATAAAGCTTCATACGGAGCCATTTGAATACTGGAATGGTAGCTATTGTTGTATGCAAACTCAATAAGGGGTAAGTGGTTATCCCAACTACCACCAAAATCTAGAACACATGCTCGTAGCATATCTTCTAAGGTCTGAATAGTACGTTCGGCCTGCCCATCAGTTTGCGGATGAAATGCCGTGCTAAGCTTTACTTGAGTACCTAAACCTTCTTGAAAAGATTTTCAGAACTTGGCTATAAACTGTGCTCCTCTGCCTATAATAATGGATATCGGAATACCATGGAGTCACACAATCTCCTTAAGATACAATCTTGTATAATCTTCTGCTGAGTATGTGGTTCTGACTGGAAGAAAATGAGCTGCTTTCGTGAGTCTGTCCACGACTACCTATATAGAATCATGCTTGCCTTGGGAATGAGGTAATCCCACAATAAAATCCATATTGATCACTTCCCATTTCCATGTAGGAATTTCTATCGCTTGCAATAATCCTCCTGGCTTTTGATGTTCGATCTTTACTTGCTGGCAATTTGGACATTGAGCTACAAATTCTGCTATTTCTCTTTTCATACCATCCCACCAATATATCATCTTAAGATCATGATACGTCTTTGTCGCTCCTGGATGAATAGAATACCGAGAATAATAAGCGTCTTCTAGAATTCGGCGACGTAATTCTGCAACATTCGGAACACATAGCCTGCCTCGGTATCTAAGAATCCCATCTATAGAAACTTCAAATGGAGACTTCTCTTTTCCATGCAACGTGTCTCTATAATGGCTCAATTGAGGTTCTTCATATTGCCGCTCTTTTACTTCCGTATTCAAGGACGAAACTGTGGGATCATTAACACTAACTCCTGCACCACCTGCATCAACTAAACGTACTCCAAGATTAGCTAGTTGGTAGAGTTCATGAATCATTTCTTTCTTCTCCGAAGGAACTTCACATAGGCTGCCCATTGATCGGCGGCTAAGCGCATCCGCTACTATATTTGCCTTTCCGGGGTGGTATAAAATACTCACATCATAATCCTTCAATAATTCTAACCACCGCCTCTGTCGCATTCAACTCCTTTTGTTTGAAAATGTATTGGAGACTCTTTGTGATCTGTATAGATATCAACGTGCACACCATACAAGTAATGTCTCCACATCTTTAATGCATGAATAAATCGCACCAATTCAAGATCATGAGTTGGGTAGTTCTTTTCATGTTTTCGCAGCTGTCTCGAAGCATAAGCAATGACTTTACCATGCTGCATCAACACACATCCTAACCCCACGCCAGAAGCATCACAATACACAACATAGCCATCTAGCCCTTCTGGAAGTGTTAAGACTGGAGCTGAGGTTAATCTATCCTTTAACTCTTGGAAGCTACGCTCACAAGCATCATCCCACTGAAATTTAGCTGACTTCTGGGTTAGCTTCGTCAATGGGGCTGAAATAGATGAAAAGCTCTCTACGAACATTCTATAATAACCTGCTAATCCCAGAAAACTATGAACTTCTGTAGGCGTCGTAGGCCTTGGCCAAGTCTTCACAGCTTCAATTTTCTGAGTATCAACTCTAATGCCGTCATCTGAAAT
Source organism: Lycium ferocissimum (assembly GCF_029784015.1). Lineage (NCBI taxonomy): Eukaryota > Viridiplantae > Streptophyta > Magnoliopsida > Solanales > Solanaceae > Lycium > Lycium ferocissimum. The sequence continues at coordinate 23,665,536 of NC_081345.1, read as the reverse complement.
AAAATGACCCAAAAATGTCATAGAATTTAGCCAAAACTCGCACTTTGAAAACTTTGCATACAATTCCCGAGTTCGGAGAATTCCAAGAACAATGCGTAAATGATCTGCATGTTCTGATTCTGTGCGAGAATACACCAGAATGTCATCAATGAATACTATTATGAATAGATCCAAGAGAGGCCTGAATACATTATTCATCAAATTCATGAACACTGTCGGAGCATTAGTTAACCCAAACGACATCACTTGGAATTCATAATGGCCATATCTCGTTCTGAAAGCTGTCTTGGGAATATCTTCTTCTCTAACTCTCACTTGATGATAACTTGACCTCTAGTCTATTTTGAAAAACCATTTGGCACCTTGTAATTGATCAAATAAATCATCAATTCTCGGCAGAGGATATTTATTCTTTATCGTCACCTTATTCAACTGTCTATAATCAATACACATTCGTAAGGAGCCATCTTTCTTTCTCACAAATAGGATAGGTGCTCCCCACGGTGATGAACTGGGTCTAATAAACCCCTTCTCAAGTAAATTTTTCAACTGTGCCTTTAGCTCTTTCAATTCTGCCGGAGCTATTCGATAAGGTGGAATAGAAATAGGCTTGGTATCCGGCAACACATCAATAGCAAAGTCAATTTCTCTTTACTGAGGAAGGCACCGGAAGTTCATCTGGGAATACATCCGGAAATTCATTCACTACCGGAACGGATTGGAAAGTTGGCGACTTTGCTTCGGTGTCATGAACTCGGACTAAATGATAAATATAGCCCTTAGCTATCATCTTTCTTGCCTTAAGGTAGGAAATAAACCTACCTCTTGGAGTTTCCGTATTACCTTTCCATTCAAGCACGAGCTCTCTCGGAAATTGGAATCGAACTACCTTCATTCGGCAATCGACATTAGCATAACATGAAGCCAACCAATCCATACCCATAATTACGTCGAAATCTAATATTTCTAGCTCAACTAGATCAGCTCTAGTCTGGCGGTCACACATCACAATTATACAATCTTTGTACATTGTTTAGCTATCACGGGATCACCAACCGGAGTAGATACCTCAAAAGGTTTAATTGGCTCGGGTTTCACCCCAATACGATTAGCAACATACGGAGTAATATAAGATAGGGTAGAACCCGGATCTATCAATGCATACACATCATGAGAAAATACGGACAATGTACCTGTAACCACATCTGGGGAGGACTCAAGATCCTGTCGTCCGGCTAAAGCATACAAGCGGGGCGAGCGGCACCGAAGTAGATGCTCCCCTCGGCCTCTACCTCGGCCTCGCCGGAATTCGAGGAACTCGCCACCGGCGCACTGAAGAAGAACCAGCCGCGGATCTTGTGGGCTGGACCCCAGCCCTACCACTCACTGACGAGCAATCTCTCATCATGTGCCCAACCTGGCCGCAAGTATAACAAGCATCTGAACCCTGGCGACACTGTCCGGAGTGTAATCTACCGCAATAAGTGTATCGCGGTATCGGAGGTCTCCTCTGACTATGATCTCCCCAAACTGAGAACCGGAGGCCCTCGAACTCTGACCCTGTTCTGAACAGAAGGAGCGATCAAATCTCCTACCTGCAAATCGGGGAGGTGCACTAGTCACCGATTGGCCTGAGTGTCTAGAATGTGTCTGCCTTGATCCCCCTCTGTAATCACTGCCTGCTACCATAGATCGGGCCCTCTTAATTTGCCCTCTATCAATAGCAGGATCACCCCTTTGCGGATATTGTTGTCCTTCTAGATTCTGGGCATGGGCTTGAATGCGGGAAATGTCCATCCCATCTTGCAATGAAGTCGTCAAACAATCTTTGAACAAATGTGGCCCTAAGCCACTCACAAATCTATGCACTCTATCTCCCATATCGGTCACCATAGTCGGGGCATATCTAGCCAAATAATTAAATTGAAGGCTATACTCCCGGGCACTCATATTTCCTTGCTTCAAATTTAGAAATCTATCCGCTCTAGCTCGGCGGACCTCGGGTGGCAAATAGTGGCGAATGAAAGCATCCACGAATTCTTGCCAAACGGGAGGAGGCGCATTCTCTTTTCTTGATGCTATCCAATTATTATACTACAATACCGCCATATCTCGGAGTCTATAAGATGCCAACTCTATGGATTCGGTCTCGGAGGCATGGATAATCTTTAATGTCCTCAACATCTCATCAATAAAACCTTGCGGATCTTCATCCGGCTTTGACCCAAAGAACTCCGAGGGATTTAAACTCATAAAATCACGGGCTCACGGTACTAGTCCGACCGATCACTTGGGCCGCATTCGATGCCGCCGTGCACAGGCGGCAACTAATCGCGTCAATAGATGAATAGCCTCGGTCATTTGTCGACCCGAAGTAGCCGATGGAGAGACTAGAGGCACTGGAGCTGGAGTGGAGACCTCTTCATGCTCTTCTGCTACTGGAGGAATAGAGGTAGCATGTGAGGGAGTGGCACCCTGAGACTCATTATGTCCTAAATCAACCGGGGGTTCTCGGCTGGTACCTTCTCCCGCAGTGCCTAGTATTGCGCTGACTTTCTTCTTCTTTCTCAAAGGCATTGCTGAAAATTAAACAGAAAATGATTAGGTAGTTGCATCCTTAACTTGGCTCTATCGCACGATCTCTTAAGATGAAAGATGGTCATTTTTCCTAAATGCCCTGTAGCCTCCTGTTTATTAGCGTGGCGCGCAACACAACATAAACAAAACTCTCCTAGACACGGCTCGTAGACACTTCCTAGGACTGAACTGCTCTGATACCACTTTTGTCACGACCCGACTAGGGCCATGACGGGCACCCGGGGCTAACCACCGAGCACCACTCATTCTATTACTCATCTGCTTTCATTCATATTTCTTATCCTCACAATCATGGAAAACTACTTTCATTTAAAACATATACACTTTATATACATAAGCCCTTCAGCTATCAAAATAACACATATGTGTATATACAATGAGAAACTTGTGAGGCCATACTACCCACACTGCGTATCTACGAGCCTCTACTGGAGTGCTAGACATAGGGACGGGAAAGGACCCCGTCATGCCCAAAACATACATATACATATATACCAAAAGAATAATCAATGGCACCTCCGAAAAAATGGGTGCTCTCAAATCCGCCTAATAGCTCCTATGGATCTGGGTCACCTCTCCCGTTCTCTACCGTGGGCATGAACACAGCGTCCAAAGAAAATGGACGTCAGTACGAACATTGTACTGAGTATGTAAGGCATCAGCAACAATGAAACATCAATGAAATGAGGAGCAATCTGTAACTGACTGTATCATAAAAGAAATAATGCATGCTGGCTTACTTTCATAATCATCGTCATAACATGTATACATATATGTATAAGCTGCCCGATCATATAGGTACGGTGTGATAATCATTAGCATTAGCATTAGCCTGCGTCCAGGCCTCCCGCGTCCGGGGTACCATCTCATGGCGCCCACTAGTGGTGTCTGCCCATGCTATTCGGCCATGGTGTATAGCTGCCTGCCTTAGCGGTGACTGCCCGGCCATATAGGCGCGGTGTAATATCATCATCATATGCCCATCATAACATGCTCATCATAATATGCTCACAAATATATGCATGGAAACTCAAGGACAACTAGACTTTATCGGGGTGACGTAAGGTCGTGAGCCCCCAATTCCATTATGGAGCATTCATAAACAGTCTGCCTCACCTGGAAGGAATTAGCATAAGGTGAGTGTATATAATGATCAACATTAATGGATTCTAGATAGCGTCATTAGCTTTATCGGAACATCATAGCATGAACTCTAGAATCTTTAGACTTAAGCTTATCATCATCATTATCGTACTCATAGTTTATCTCTTATCTCATAAGGCTATTCATGAGCAAGGACTTTTAGTTTTCTTGAAGATAGGAAATTCATGAAGGAAAAGGAGGAATTTCATGCCATAAGATTCATGCCTTAGAAAGAAAGGACTAGCCTCATATACCTTTGTCGCTTTGCTATTTTATTTCTTGCTCGCTCTCCCTTAATGCACTCGTTTTACCTTCAAGAGAATTCGTGTCGTCATTAGCTACACAATTACAAGAATGTGCTTACTAAAGCTAGAGAAAATTGGGTAGCATTTCTTTTGTTTATATGACTTCCTCCATAGTCCATATCAACTCCCAAACATCCGTAACATCATTCATACTATCATAAACAACAATCATCATTTATCTACATTATTCACATTTCACAATTTCACTTCAATTTCCCCCACAATCATGGTCATAATTCACTATTACGTCCTTTCACGTATAATGCTCATTCCGTGTTTTAAATGTCATTCATAATCTACTTACAATCATAACATGTCCATATTCATGATTCATTCCAAACTACTACTCCACAATAGCACTATTCCCACATTTATGACCCATTTTCTATATTCTAGTGCCATCCAAGTGTTTCAACTTTTCAATACTTCAAATAATATGAAAAAATCATGAAACTCACCTTAGATAGTGTAGAAACAAGCTTTGAGTGGCAATACTCTTCTTACTCCAAAACCCTAGTTCACTTCTCTTGGGATTTCTTGACTTAGATGACTTTAATGTGTTTCACACTCTTGATTCTTGTTGGTTTGATGAAGTTGATCATCAATTTTCTTTGTGTTCTTGTGGATGAAGTGTGGAGAATATTCTAGATGTTTCTATGCCCAAAAATGGTAAAACAATGAATTTGGGTCGAATTTGTTCTATATATAGTGGTCCAGAAAATTCTGAACCGACACAACATGCGGCGAGCTTTGCTAGACGCAAAGCGTGCTTTGCTAAACGCATGTTGTGTCGCAGACCTTGCAGAATCACCAAATTTCACTGGCACACTTTGCTGAGCAACTGCGTGGCGGCAAAGCGCGCTTTGCTGCTAGCATGTTGTGCCACAAAGTGCGCCAGAATGTGATATTTTACCAAACTTCCACCGAAACTTAACTTCGATGATCCGACGAGTCTTAAACCTTCCCGAGGCTTACTAAACATGGTTTTACTCCATTATATACTCAAGATGGACATATCTATCCCCATGACCTCGAAAAAATTTGTCCTACTTCCCAAGGCTAGGACAATTAGCTTTTGGCGAAACTCAACATATGAAAATGAGAGGTGTAACAACACCCCTTTTGGAGCTTAGTGAAGACAAAAAGATTCCACTCCCACCATATTTTTTACACTTTTTAAGCTTTATGTCTTTATTATTGCTTACTACTTTTGTGACCAATAGGTGTGAGTAGTTTCCTTAATCAAAGTTGTGGACCCAAATGATGGGTGTTATGTAATGGGTGTCTAACATTGTGTTTGTATATATATATATATATATATATATATGGGTTATGATGTGTTTTATTATTTCTCATATTCATTGTTAGTTAGTGGTTGCAAAAACTTACTTATGCACAAACCCTAGTTTTGTTTGGAAAGATGAACTAGGGTTTGAGTGGAAATAATATAACAAGGACTCGGGGCTTTAACCCTTGTTTAATGAACTCACTTAGGGATAAGATGAGTTCTACTTGGAATATTTAATCGTTTTTACTTGCAAATTTTCTATATTTGGGGAAAATCATGAAAAGAAGAAAAATATTAGGAAGTACATTAGAGATCAAGTGCATACGAAACCTCGACCCATTAGAAATATATCATATTGATACCCATAGCATAACATCTAATCACAGCGGGGACACAACTTTGATTTTTTTTTTCCAAACAAAATCCAAATACCTCAAAATAGCGAATACAAACCAAAACCCTTTTTCTACACTAGTCGGAATAGAAGTAAAGTCTTTAGAGATTAGTAGAATATATGATTAGTATTTATTTCACACATTATTCCCTGTGGGATTCGACCCCAACCTAGTTGGGTTACTATATTTGACACCGACCGCCTTATGCCATAATTTAGGTGTAATTTGAGCGTATTAAAATTTGGCGTCGTTGCCGAGGAATACGGTTTTGAAATTTACTAATTGTTAAATACTCTTCTTTAAACCTTTTTCTATTCCATCACTCTGTTTGTTGTCTCTTTGTTATTTGGCAACAGATGGATGCCAGAGCCAACCAAAACAATTGAAGAAATCAAAATCAAGGAGGGCTCCATATAAACCCTCTTGTACCTGAACCGGTAGTAGGAGAGGATGAGAATGTATTTGCGGATTTTATGAATGATCCGGAGTATGCGGCTGCGGTAGTTCCTCCTCGAGTTACAAATGTAAACTTCAAAGTGGTGAGTCATCTCTACCATTTATTGAAACTTGAGGGGTACTTCAAAAATTCTTCTGAGAATTACCCACTTCACCATCTCAAAAATTTCTTGCATGTGTGTACTCAACAAATAAATGGCGTTGTTCATTCTGATGCTCTTTGGTTGAAGCTTTTTAAATATTCTCTTATCAGAGAAGCTCGTGCATGGTATGAGAAGCTTCCAAGCAACTCAATCCACACATGGGCCGAATTATCCGATATTTTCTTGAATAAGTGGTTTTCGCCGAGCAAAAAGGCAGAACTCCGAGACAAAATCTTTGAGTTCAAGTAATTACCGAGCGAACAACTACACAGTGCTTGGGATCGGTTCAAGTACTATCTAACCCAATCTCCTAATCATGGTTTCACGGAGAATGTGCTCATGCAGAAATTTTACAAGGGGTTGGACACTATGAATCAAATTGCGGTTAATACAGCCGCGGGTGGTTGTTTCATGGATCGGACTTTTGCAAATGTTACTACTTTGCTGAATCGGCTCGCCACTCATCACCAAGCTTAGCACTCCAATAATAGTAAAGATTAGTCCTATGGTAGTCTGTCTATTGGCGCGGTGGCCAAAGAGAATCATGAACAAGATCATGCCTTTGCTCAATTGCAAACCACCGTGGATTTGCAATCAAAGAGGCTTGCGGAGAAAGAAGCTAAGGGTGTAAATGTTGTTGAAGAAATGCCATCTCATGCTCCTGGAATGTATCAAGTCTCGGAGAAGACTTTTCTTGAGGGGAAACAACAACATGAGGATGCTAATTATATCGATAACTCTCATGGGGGTTATCAAAAGCAATGGCGACCCCAACAACAAAGCAATCAATATGGCCGAAACGAATATGGTGGTTCGGATAGGAAGGATTACAACAACAACAATTATAGTAATCGAAATTCTAATGCCTATGTTCCACCGAAAGGCCGTTCTTCTAACTCTCAAAATTGGCTAGAGGGTTCTTTCAATGATAGAGGGACCTCTCGAATGGAATCTATGCTTGAGAAAATCTTAGAAATCCAAAACAAGAGTGACAAGAAGATGGAAAATTTGACCAAAGTGGTAGGCTCTCACACCGCTTCGATTAAAAAACTTGAGTCATAAATGCGATATCTTTCTCGTGAGAAACATCCTCCATAAAGAGAAGGACTTCCTAGCGACACAATTCCAAACCCAAGGGGTAGTGGAGGTGATCACATTGCCTCATGCAAAGCTATTTCTACTAGAAGTGGAAAGATCCTTAATGTAGTGGATGAGAGGGTGGTTGAACCTATTATTGTGGAGCCGGTTGTTGATGAGGTTATTGAAGAAGAAATTGAAGAAGAACTTGAGGCACCAATTGAGGTACCTATTCTTATTGAGAAGGAGAAGGTGGCACACCCTATTGTTGTTGGGGGTGATGAGGTGCCAAGTGTTGAAAAAACTACTGAGGGTAGCACTCGAAAGAGCAAGGTCACGGGGGAAATTAGACCCTTGACTCAAACATATAAATCTCCTCCCTCTTTCCCCGCAAAGATTGATGAAAAGAACAGAGGATGCCAAGTGCCAATGCTTCTACGACCATTGAAATAGTTGTCAACGAATATTCCATTTCTTGATACATTCCAAGAAATCCCGGGATTTGCTAAATACTTGAAGGACTTGTTGACGAAGAAAAGACCAATCAAGCATGATACGGTGGGCATCACCCACCGTGTGAGCTCTATTATTTCGTCCACAAAGGTTGAGAAGAAGGGAGATCCCGGGGCTTTCACTATTATTTGCACCATCGGTCATCATGATTTTGCTCGTGCCTTGTATAATAATGGGGCTAGTATTAATTTGATGCCACTAGTAATCTATAAACAATCCGGTTTGGGGACACCTAGACCAACGAGTGTTATACCCCATTTAGACCGGGTCAAAGAGGAGTACAACATATTGGTGATTCCTATATTATTTTATCTAAGGAGTCGCCACCTAATTATTTAATGGTGAATTAGGACACCTATTATTAAGTAAGTAAAGACCAAAAATTAACTCCAATTAATGGTCTACTTAACTTAACGATTCGGTAAGGGTTCTAAATATCCTAATGGGAAGGTCTTAGGCATCCATTAGAATCCATTAAATATGGTTACCGACCAAACTCGGTTAATATAAGGACTAGTGATAAATATAGTATATTAATATCTTGAAAATAACTTGAGAAAAAGATATTCTTAGTTAAGTATTTATGTGATTAAAGTAGAAATCTTTGGCAAATAATGTGAGGATTTTCTAAATTTAAATGAAGAAAATACTAGGACATCCAGCAAGTGGGGTAGCTTAAAATCATTTTGTAATCCATGCATGTTGACGTCATTAAAAAATGGAACTCAGCACTTAGTTATCATTTAAAGGAGTCTTGCAATTTTAAATCTTTGGCTAGAAATATATCACATGAATGTTCAATGATCTTAGAAACCTGAATGGTAAAGTGCTCCAGTGGCGTAAAAAAAGACGAAAGGTACTTTCTTTAATTAGTTTCTTTTCAAAATTAAAAGTTGCACTTCTATATTAGAACTTGATAATTGTTTGTTTAAAAAAAAGGTTTCAGCCAAGACTTGCTTAATAGTATTTCAACTTCCTTCATCATAAGGGAAAACCAATTTTCATTGACTCGAAAAAGCTATTGAAGTTCCGGAAAAAAACAACTTGCACTAGATTCAAAAATCAAATCATACCTTTATTTTTTTATTTTTTTTATTTTTTATTTTAAAGACCACCAGCTAAATGAAAATTACCGTATAAACAAGTTCTGGTTTCATAATTATTGGTATTAAGGACTGCCCAAAATGAGAAAAGAAAGAAAAAAGAAAGAAGAAGAAAAAAGCTATGGGTTTCCCTACATAACATCTACCCCCTTTTTTTCTTAAAAACTAATATTATTACTAGTCCTACACTTACGCTAAGAGAATTAGGGACAAGCTAAAAATAAAGTGAAATTATCACAGGACTCAATGAAAGTAAAAACTAGAATGGCAATAAACAGGAGGCGGAAACTTCGTCGCCTCTCGTTCTGCTTGGAGGCATAGTGGGAACGAAATAGGCAAGAATCATGAATGCAGATCTTCGGCCTAGCGGCAACCATATTGAGTCTCAATTCGAGACTCTTTGTTGCTCCGGATGTGTTACATGTAAAAAGAAAAAAAAGAGAGTGAAGATTAGTATTTGAAGGAAGACATAATACTCTACCTCATATATACTGAGTATACTATTTGATATACTATGAAGAAAATCAACCAATCAAGAGAAGAGCGACAAAGAAAATCATGCTAAGGCACTCAATACTTGAAGATTTCACGTAGACAACAATGAACGAATCTGAAACAAAGCATATAAAACCAATATAACGAATCGAAACAGGTATAACAGAACTCAGAACATTCTTTAGAGAAACATCAAGAAAACAGTTTCTAAAAAATTCGCATCAGGATGATACTTGTTCTTCTAAATCTTAAACTGAGTTTAAAGAAGATTTCAGCAGTTCATAGGACCGTTCTACTATTAGGGAAGATAGCCTTCCTGGATTACAAACAACAGCTCAAGCTCTTTGAATTTTATTCATACTTAGACTACTCATGAGGAAGACATAAACAAAGATTAGAACATTGCAGTATCCAATTCTCAAGCCTAAATTCAGTGTTAAACAAACATGTTAGGATCACCCACTAATACACTTTAGACCCAGAGATAATAACTAAATATGGGTATTTAGAGATTCAAGCATTATCAAACTATACAAACCATTGTTCCTTGAAAGTGAAATTAAACATCATGATTCACAGTCTAGGGGGTTCAAGGAATCACAGAAGGCAACACTCGCATCTAAAATTAATACTATAGCTACCAGAACATTGGAACATGAAGGACGATGGACTCAAATGAAATACAATGCCTTTATATTTCAATCCACCTAAAGTATAATTATTATGGTTATAATTATTACATAACCATATTTAAGCAAATTAACATATTTCAAGGATTCAATCATGTCTTTACACAGAAACACACACAAACAGTAGCTAAACATAACAGCATTCAAACTAGCATATGTTTTTGGCATTAATTCCACAATATGACAGTTAGGGGAAACCCTGGAGTTGAAACATTCTTATCCCAATTAAAACAGTGATACTCCGCCAAGCCATACTTAAACACTTTACTCAAACAATATTGCAATTAACACTACACTATAAGGACCCGAGAGATTTTGCAGAATGGAAGATGAACCCAACACATTGGACAATACAACAGCAGGTTATTGGATTCACATTTAATGCAACAAACAGAGTTAAAACATGTTTTTTTTTAGCATACCGTATAGAAACATATAAACTCAACTCCCATTTGACTAAAAGGAAATAGCTAGAGTTTAGAAACAGGAGCATGACCAATCTTAATGGCACAGGACATCATGCAAAACAGTCTGATTAACACGCTTAAGCCATTTATAGCCTTATTAACTCATTCGGCCAAACCATACCAGACAATGGGCTGTAACCCTGTTTGAAACCAATCAATATCTGATCTATACCGTAAAATGATCAGATGACCAATCTTCTCATGACAAAGATATAGACATGATCAATCAACATAGAGCACACACTTAACATAGATGAATAACACTTTAAAGGCATGTTCAAATCAACAGATTAACTAACAACCAATCCATAGTTGATATGATAAGTTGCAACATCGAAAACACAGAAGACCAAGTTAAGATGGTCTACAGGGCTACTTAAACCAGGCCAACCGATATAGAAACAAGTTTATTTACCAAACTAAAACTAAGGTAGAAAAGACATTATTTATCTAACTATAGCCGGCGTATGAGCCTGCTTAAACATACTAATCTAACTATGTAAGATTATCTGATTAAGATAGGTTAAATAAGCAAAACACAACTCACATGTTTAAACAAGCTAAGCTAAGCTATGATACATAAACATGCTTAGCCACACAAACAGAACCAACTCAGGAACATGATTAAATAAACTATCACAAAGGACTGACTTAAGTAGGATGTGAAACTGCCTAACCATTTCAGAAATAACATATACTCAGACCAAACGAACTACTAATTTTTTGGGCTAGCTAAAGTCAAATTAAACGAAGCAAGAATCATCACATAATCAATAGGAAACAAATGTGTAAGGGATGCTAATGAGACAACTACTTAACCAAGGAGAAGGAGAAAGATTGGAATGTTGTTGAACATTTGATCCTCTAACTTGAAACTTAAAGCGTTGAGGAAATAGGACTGGTCAGAACCTAACTAAATCTTGAAACACACAAATGAACTCAAAACACGACCAAGAACTCATGAGGAAACGCTTGTAAATAGACAAACCAGCAGTTTCATGCTTTAATTCTACATTGAGAAGAACTTAAGCGACTACATTACTAGAACTCAGATAACTCACAAACCCGCAATGTGACACAGCAGATTGAAACTAACTAATCTAATTACAGAGTTCAAACATGCATAACTAAAAATAAAACTAAGATGAGGAAAGAAAATTACCTTTCTCAGGTGCAGTGAAACTGGGGCTTTCCGATCTCAGATCTATACTCGAACGCGACGAAACCGAATCCGCATGAATTAACCCAGGTCTCAAATAAAAAAAATGAAAAATGGAACGATTTCTTGACTGATTTTTTCCTTTCTTTTTTTTTTTTTTTTTTTGTTGTAAAACTATATCTATTTTTTAGGGATTAGATTTCCCGTTCTCCCCAAAAACCTCCCCCCCAAAATGGTTCTCAAACTTTGTATTTATAGCCTCAAATTAGGGTTTCGGATTTCAAAATTTGTGGCTCCAAACAAAACCCAAAAGCTGTTCAAAGTCAAAAACGATCTCTGAAGGTTGATTTTTCCTCAGAGATCTGGAAAGAAATTTGGCTTTTTGTTGACTCAATTAATGGGGAGGGGATGAGGGGCTGTTATAGTCTTGATCCTTGCTTGAAAATGGACAGACTCATACCTGCCATGACCGATTGAGATGTCGATCTGTAGCTAAAAAAACAGCGAGACAGCAGGGTTACTGCCATGGGCAGGGAAAAGCTGAACCCTTACCCGAATTGGGAGGGGCACAGCCTGGGCTCGGCGGTGAGAAGCGCCAGATTGGCTTCAACTGGCAAGGAGACAAAGCGTCTCCTGCCCTGATGAAGACGAGAGAGAGGGAGGCGGAAAGAACAAGGTGATTAGATTAGGTTTTCATATAGTGGAGGGTATTTTAGTCATTTAGGATAGTTAGGTTGGGGACAGAATGGTAATTTCCAATTAAATAGCCAATGATGAGAAGACACGTGGCAAGGATGTGTGGGGGCATGTGCTGGTAGTATGGGAGGTGTGTGCTGGTAGTGTGTTTTTGACTACTTGGCGCAGATGTGGCGCTTGCGTGGCATCCACGTGGAAAAATTGGGATATGGGAATGGGACTATTATTGACCCAACTAGGACCAGATTTTATGTAAACTTGAATTTCAAAAAGTAAATGACGAACACTCTTTATTTAATTGTATATCTGCGTGCGTAAAAATATCACTTAATATATTTATCAGTATTCCAATAAATGAAATAAATGCGTATATATATATCATGAAAGTCGTGCAGTAGAGAAATGCCATTGTTCAATAAAATAAATGTCGTGCGCTTTGCATAAGATGATAAATAGAAATGTTAAGAGTGACCATCGTGATTATAATATTAAGTGCTCGCGGTATGATGAAAAATAATAGTAATAATAATAATAATTGTTATACCCCATTTTAACCGGGTCAAATTAGAGTACAACATATTGATGATTCCTATTGATTGATTTTAAGGAGTCGCCACCTAATTGATTTTAAGGTGAATTAGAGCACCTAATTATTAACTTAAGGTAAAACTAACCTCCGTTAATAGTCTGCTTAACCAGTGTGATTCTAGGTAAGGGTTCTATATTATCCTAAAGGGAAGGGGTTAGGCATCCTCTAGGATCCGTTAACTTACGGTTATCCGGCCAAACCTAGGTTAATTAATTAAGGTTAAAGACACAAATATAATATTTAAAATTTAAGAAAATGACTTGTAAATATTGATAAGATTTTGAAGGAAAATGTAATAATATTGTTTAAAATAGGACTTAGAGAAAATAATAGTTCGCATAAAGATGTCTTTAAATACCATTTAAGATAAGATTTATAAAGATAATTAAGACTTTAAGTGAGAATATATAATAAGGCTATATAAAATGAAATTCACAAAAATATAATAATTTGTATATAAACAGAAGAAAAAAATGCGAGTTCAAGCAATATTTTGATAAATATTTAAAACAACTCAAATGATGAGATATTAATTGATTTTTGCAATTTAGGAGTATAAATAAAATACTAAAATAGCTAATGAGCTTTGTTTATCCCTTTTATTAGCTATACTTTGAAATATGCATAATTGACTCAAAACTTGAAAAAAGTTATTCATAAGATATGCTTGAATTTATATTTGCATGTTAGCGACATTTCGGGATGACAATAAGGATAAAATATGATTCTCTTTACTTAACATATAAAGTTATACCATTTTTGGCAAATCAATTTATTCTAAAACAAATATTAGACAATTTTAGCATGAAAACAAGAGAGTAAAAATTTATGGAATTAATGTTAGTGTTTCTTAAATTATCTACCCATTACTAAAACTAAACTTACTAATTCATTAGGATCCATCTAAGTTAAGGGAATAAAATAAGAATGAGGTTAGTCATACGAAGCACATCAAAATATACAACAACAAAAAAAAAGGGTAAAGGGGAAGAGAATTGAATGGATCTGGCCCATTGTTTAGGCCCAACTGCTGCGGATTGATCATGCTATGGGGATTTGGCCCAAAACTCATTTTTTCTTTTGAAAAAGGGCTGCGGATGGGCTGCCACTATATGGGATGACTCGAGAGGAGTTGTGTCGGGCTTTGACCCAACGCCAAAATGCGGGAGAAGATGACGAGTCACTCGGACTCGTACGCGATGGTCATGCATGAAAATAAAGATAAGGATTAGTATATAATCGATGAATAAAGTTAAATATATATAAAAATGTAAACTTAAGATAATTCAATGGATTATGTATGGATGTTGTATATTCAAGCATACCTATGTGTACACATTCATATACACAAAGGTCATGAAGAAAGTTGGAATAAGGTAAACAACTACAAGGCAATTTGGATATAGGGGCATAGCTTACAACACCAAATAGCTTATATATACACGATCATGAAGAGTACACAAAAACAAGACACTAAACTAGCATGGTAATCAATTATACAAACCAAGAAATTAAGAAACATGGTGTAGGATAGGCCTTAATTAAGCTAAAATGAAATCAAACAATTTAGACATGGTATTAGGCACATAAAACTCTACTAATCGAGTAACATTTCCAAACTTAATCAAGAGGAATCTGAACAAACAGCAAGGAAGTAAGCATTGTGCTATACATGACAAGGACCAAACTAAACAAAGAGATAGGAAGTTAATACCACCCTAAGCATGGAAACTGCTGAGTCAAACAAAGAAACAGGACAGCCACACTACATCTAACATGATAAGCTCATTTCTTGATTTTCAATTGACCTTAACAACATGTTCTAGTCAAATAATGAACTATATACCATGTTTCAAACTAAGTTCCATGAGTTAAAGGCAGATAAAGCTTAAGTCGGACTGATGCCAGCAACTAAAACAAAGATACAAAAGTAGTCGTGCTTATGCTAAGCTACTATGTAAGGGACTTCAACTGAAACAATATTCATAGCCATACTAAGCTGCCATATCAAACAAAAGCTTAGTTAGGAAGCATCTTTATGGGAGCATACATAATTGAACTACACTTTCATAACAACAAGATCTCATCTAAACTTGCACATAATGGACCCAAACTGATACGCAGATAGTATACAAAGGCATGATTAAGCAAACTACAGGCTAGCTAATACATATGGTTAGTTATTTATTAAACAAACAGACCATGCTCAAGCAGCTATAGGTTAAATAACTTACGGCTAATCAAAATAAGACATGAATGAGCCACTACAGACTAACTAATCCTAGAAACAACTATGCACATAAGCATGATTAGCGAAATACCAACCTGGGCTAACATGTGACATATAAGTCATGTAACCTATATCTAGCACATGACTAATCCAAATTGCATATAGAAGCTAAACAATCATATCAATGAAGTAGAACAAGAAGAAGCTAAGATTAAACAAGCATCATGCAACTAGAACACTACAAGCAGTGACAAACAACCAACTAACTAAAAATTCATATAAAACAAAAAATAAGACACTTAAATGACTACTATAAAAAAAATGGAAACTAAAAAAAAGGAGGCAAATTACCCGCTTGCAAAGTGGGGCTCGAAACTTCGATATACCCCGACACACTTCGAACACGGATTCGATAAAAACTAAAATTTAGGGGATTTTGTGCGGCTAAAAAAGGTATTTTTGAGGGAAATTTTCGGCTGAAAACAAGTTCTAAAAATTTAAGGGGATTTTACCATCTGTCCAACCTCCTCCAAACGAACCCCCAAAACGATTATTTATAGGGAAAGATTAGGGTTTTCTCCAAGATTCGAATTTTTGGCCGGGATTCTTGGTCAACGATTTAAAATCAACAATGGGAGCTTTCCTTTCTGTCATCCATCAGAGAAACAGACGAAGAAGGCAAAAACCCATTAAACCTTCGTACCCGAAACAAAGAAAAGCAACTGATGAAAGGGACCACTCCTTTCAAAAGGGACGAAAATCTTTAAAACCTTTCGTATTGCAAAACGGAAAGCTCGAACGAAGAAGACAAAACTTCAAAGTCGTTAACCGACAGGAAGTACAAACATTAATCTCCTTTTTCCCGAATCAACCATGCAAGACTCGGGAGTGAAAGGGAGAGTAACGTGATTTTCCATTTTTGCCGAGAAAGAGAGAGAGAGAGAGCGAGCGTGGGAGAGAGAGAGCGAGAGAGATGGAGGGAAAAGGGAGGGATTGAGATGAGAAATAAGAAAGGAACCCTACCCATTTCATTTTAGAGGAGAGAAATGGGCGGGGGCGGGTCGGACGGGTAGAGGGCTGAAAATTTTAAGATTTCTTATGAGAGAGAGGGTAGAATGTTGGGTACCGGTATTAAAATGGGACGAAATTTAATGATTTGGCCCCAATGGTTTTAGGATTTAAAATGGACAAGTTTCAATATAAAATATGTAATTATTGATGCTTAGATAAAAAAGAAAATTATGTTACGTCGCAATAGCCGAGAGGCAATAATATTTTTAAAGTCAACAATAAATAAATGCTATTATTTGGTTGTACGAAAATACACGAAGACGCGTGTGCGTAATGCGGTAAAAAAGAGGAGATGATTATAATGCAAATTATGACAATACAGAGAGGTAATAAAATAATAATAATAATAATAATAATAATAATAATAATAATAATAATAATAATAATAATAATAATAATAATAATAATAATAATAATAATAATAATAATCGTGGTAACAAAATAATAACAACTAGTGTCGGTAACAAAAATAATAAAACGCCGGTATTAATAAAGGCTAATAATTATAGTAAAAATATAAATAATTATTTCTTAAATTGCTGAAAATACTAGAAATGTAAATAAGTATTTAGGGAAGACGGGACAAAATCGGGTGTCAACAACTTGTCCCTCTTTGCCCGATGATGATGAAAGAATTTTCGGGCAAAGACGTTGACTTAGTAGCCTATTTTGTCCCGGCCAGAGGATTTTGGAGGACTAAGGGTAAAGAAAATTTAAGAGAATTGTGAAGATTATGGCCGAACTCCGGTCTCCGAGTTGCCTACATATCTCGGGCTGCACGAGAATCAGGCCGCGTGTAGTTCTGGGATAATTACGACACCTATGAAAGACGAATCCCGATTGGTGCGACTCTTCGCAAAAATATTGTCCCAGTGTCGAATTATGGAGACACTGGGTATTATGGTAGAGACTTGAAAATTCTGAAAATTGAATACGCCGGAATGCAAGTAGAATATTGGGATTGGAGACGAGTGTTCGAGGTAGATCCTTGACCCGTGTCGGGAAGTCTGCTTATCCTTCCCAACGCATTGCCCCAGTTCGGCTCGCGTCGAAGAAATAGTTCCACGAGTTGATGTGTGATGCCAACTTTAATATTTTCAAAGCCACCAGCTAAAAACATTTGTTAGTGATAAAGAAATATATGTGAATGAAATAAGGTTGAGGAAGTTTATACTTATAACCCATGTTTCGGTAGTCGAATCCACATCGTACTTTGGAGATGTATTGAATTTATGGCTTCCACTTGAAGAAGAAATTAAGTCGACATCCACATTTATATTAACGAAAGCTAAATCCACATCCACGTCTGTTTTTGAGGAAAGCTAAAACCGTGATGACACCACATTTTTAGGGGAGCTAATTTGTGTCCATATTCAAAAACCTTATGTACAAAATCCACTGTGCGTAAATATAAATCCACGTCCTTATCCACGAAATTCATGCCCACATCACAAAACTCATGACGTAGAAAAAATGAATTCATGTCCTCATACACAAAATCCACTATGCGCAAATATAAATCCACGTCCACGTCCACATTCCACGGTATAAAATGCAAATCCACATCCACTTCCACAAACTTTAAGTGCAAAGAGATAAATCTACATCCACAAGATCTATAATGTAAAAAATAAATCCACATCCACGAAATTCACTGAACTGAAATTTAAATCCACGTCTATGCCCCAAAATCCACAATGCAAAATATAAATCCACGTCCACTTCCATGAACTTTATAATGTAGAAATATAAATCCACGTCCACATCCACATTCCATGGTATGAAAATATAAATCCACATCCATTTTCACAGATTTTAAGGGCGAAAAGATAAATCCATTTCCACGTCCGCATTACACGGTACAAAATATAAATCCACATCCATTTCCACGGTACAAAATATAAATCCACATCCACTTCCACGGTACGAAAAATATAAATCCACATCTACACATCGGTAGAAAAATATAAATTCACATCCACTTCCTGGGGTACAAAAATGTAAATCCACATCCACTTCCACGTTACGTAAATATAAATCCACATCCACTTCCACTGTACAAAATATAAATCCACATCCACTTCCACGGTACAAAAACGTAAATCCACATCCACTTCCACGGTACAAAAAATATAAATCCACATCCACTTCCACGGTACAAAATATAAATCCACATCCACTTCCACGGTACAAAAATATAAATCCACATCCACTTCCACGGTACAAAAACATAAATCCACATCCACTTCCACTGTACAAAAATATAAATCCACACCCACTTCCACAAATTTAAAAAGCGAAGAGATACATCTACATCCACGTCCACAATGTTCATAATGTAAAAAGATAAATCCACTTCCACGTCCACAATATCCACAATGTAGAAAATAAATCCGCGTCCACTTTCACAAAAATTAAAAATATAAATCCACTTCCATGTCCACATCCACGAGGTCATTCGGGCGAAAAATGATAAATCCACGTCTACTTTCACAAAATTTATAATGCAAGAAAGGTAAATCCACGTCCACGTCCACGTCCACAATGTTTATAATGTAAAAAGATAAATCCACTTCCACGTCCACAATATCCACAACGCAGAAAAATAAATCCACATCCACACAATCCACGATATTGAAATATAAATCCACATCTACTCACGTAGAAATGTATATCCATGTTTATGTCTACATCCAAAATCATTCGTGAAGAGATATAATTCCACATCCTAATTGACGTCCTGTTATGTCGTAAGTTAAATCTACAATTGTCCCCACGATTTGACATATGATGCAAGATTTCGATCCTGTCATCTTATTAAATACCACATTCTAAAAGAAACTTGTTAGCGACGTGAAATAAATAAATATGTATAAAATGATGACAAATTTGAGGAATTTAAACTAATAACAAGTGACCATGTCCGTATCCACTTTGAAGAAAGTTAAATCCACGATTATGTGCCCTTGGTCCATCGAGAAATGTCACGAGCTAAAACAACTGTTAGTGGTAAGAATATATAAATAGTTGGGTTTGAAAGAATTTACGCTCACGGCCTTTGATTGAGAAGATAAATTCATGTCCACTGTTGTGATCAAAATTTCATGGAGAGTGGAGCAGCGTCCATCATTTAGCGTAAGCTAAATTTACATCCACATTGAAGAGTATTTGCCTTTGAAGAAAGCTAACTCTTTGCCCACGTCCATAATTAAAATTTGAAGGGAATTCAAATATGCCCCACATTCATGTTGATTGAAACCTGTCTCATCAAAGAAAAATTGTGAGTTTTAAAAGAAAATTGGTTGACTTGTGCATATCGGGGAACTTGGTCCTTGACTTGATTCTTGTCTCGATCGCGTCCACATTCTTCGATGCCCCACCGTATATTTTGCTTGTCCAAGGAGTTTCAGTAATAAGTAATAAAGAATATTAAGAGTAATGAGCTTTGGATGATTTCGAAAGGGGATACTTAGTGGCTCTAATAGACAAAATGATTATGAAGACTGAAATTCAAACTTATCAACACTTTAGAAAGACATGGATGAACTTTATTTGAAGTTGTCGAACATTTAAGACCACTTTTGTGCTACTTCTAAAAAAATGCCCCAGTTTTCAGTCCTGGAGGCGCTTGGTTCTAAACAATCGAAAAGTGAGAAGTTAACGAAAACTTTTGAAAGCGATTTGACTGATTTCAAAATTTGTCCCAGTTTCAAGATACTACGACACGTACATTTAAATGATGGGAAGACCAAAACTTTACACAAAATCCTCATGTATCTCATAGGGACGAAAATTGTCGGATAAAACCAAGACTTTGAAATTTTAAAATAGAAGGGCCGAACCCGCCTTGGGTTGCCTACGTATCCCAAAGGAATCGGCCGTACGTAGTTCGTGAGTAAAATAGGAACTTTTGAGATTTTTAATAAAAGGAGGGGCCGAACCCGATGTGGGTTGCCTACGTATCCACAAGGAAATCGGGCCACACGTAGTTCAAACCTACAAAACAAAGACACGGAAATTTTTGAAAAGAGTGACCGAACCCGATATGGGCCGCCTACGTATCCAAAAGGAAGTCGGGTCAAGCGTAGTTCATTACAACAAATGACAAAATCTTAATTTAGAAAGGCCGTTACAAAACATAGAGCGACGCGACAAAAACAAAAAGGTTCCAAATTATGCCTCCGGCCTATTACAAAAGAAAATTTAAACTTAAACTATCGAAACTCCCGTGACGAACCGGGCCGAGATGCAAATCCAATTCTTCAACTCAGTCCCGGTTCGGCGGCTTCGTAAGGTCGGTGTTTCGACAATGTCTTCAATTACCACGGTATGATCATCTTCATCTTCCACGAACAAATTCTTGATCCCTTCCACAATATCATCATAGGCAACTTCAACAACCGAATCAAGTTTTGGAGATGGTAAGTTTTGAGAAAGTTTGATCAATATCAGGAATGGGTTTCGGCAAGAAAATCTCCTTTCCTTTATTCTTTCGTGCCTTCTTCACTTCTTCCTCGGTTGGTTCATATCCCAAACCAAATGTAAACTGTTGTGCAGGGAGGACTACAGGCTCAACCCGCCCATTTAATGTCTTCCCTAACCCGAATCCAGGTTGGTACCCATTTTTCAGCATTTCCTTTGCAACCATGATTGCGGCGCATGACATTTTCGATTCTTGAATTTGACTCCCGTCACCCACTCTAGTGACATTCACAACCTCCCACGCATGGTAAGTTGTTCCATCAAACCCTCCCCGTTGCCTCAATGAATGGGATAGATTGCTCTCGATAGATGGACGTGTCACATTCTCCTTGTACACATATTTGTTGTTGATTCCACTCAAATTTGACGATTTGATGCAAAGTAGATGGCACGGCTCCGGCCGGATGGATCCACGGCCTTCCTAACAACATGTTGTATGTCGTGGGGATATCAAGTACTTGAAAATCCATAATGAACTCAATCTGGTCCAATCAACACGTTTAATTCTATTTCTCCAATAGGACGCCTTTGAGCCCCATCAAATGCTCGAATATTCATATCACTTGTTTTAAGCTCGCTAGTATTATATCCGATCTTCTTCAGACTCGCTAGCGGGCAAATGTTAAGTCCAGAGCCTCCATCAATCAACACTTTAGACACAAACATGTTACGACATTTGACAGTTATATGGAGCGCTTTGTTGTGACTACATCCCTCTGGAGGCAGTTCATCATTATCGAAGCTGATTCGATGACTGTCAAGCACGTGCCCAATCATTCCAGCTAATGTCTCACTAGTTGTTTCAGTCGGAACACATGCTTCACTTAAAATCTTCAAGAGTGCATTTCGTGTACATCCGAACTCAAAAGCAAAGAAAGGATAGGAATCGGGCATTAGTCTTTTTCAACCGATCCACAACCGAGTATTCACCGGCCTTAATCTTCCTCAAAAATTCTTCGGCCTCGGCTTCCGTCACGCCCTTTTTGGAGGCGCATCACTTTCTTTGGTTTGCCTCAACCTAGCTAGCTCTTCCGGGTATAACACCTTCCGGACCTTGTCATTCCTGACGTCTTAATCTTGTCAGTGATCGTTTCTTTCCCTCGACATTCCATCACAGCTTGTTGATAATTCCATGGTACGGCTTTGGTATTAAGTACTGGCAACTGACTTGGCGCTTGAGCTATCTCCACAGGTGTTGATGAAGCTCCTAATATCTCGACGACACACAACCTCTTACCACTATAGCCGGAGAAGCAACGGCTATAAGATCGTGATCTTCCACGCTATTCACAGGCACTATAAATTTGGCCGGTCATCATCATTTTCGTCTGTTCCAATCATGTTTATCGAAGCCTCATCATGTGTCGGAAGTGGGTTGTTATCCACATTTGGTGTCGGTTGTTTGACCATGATCTGTTTTGCTTCAATAAGATCTTCAACCTTATGTTTCAATGCGTAACAACGATCAGTAGCATGGCCTTTTACCCCTGAATGATATGCACACGTTTTAGTAGGATCAAAACTTCGGCGGTGGATGCGAATTCTACCTTCCACAGGATATAATAAGCCTGAAGCTTGCAGTCTTTCAAAAACAACGCTTAACGGCTCTCCTAGCGGTGTAAAATTACGAAAAGGTCTATTTGGGCGAGGTGCGGATGCATTGTTTGGATGATGAGATTGTGATGGTGGAGCTTGGTATGTTGGTGGTCGTGGAGGTCGGTATGTTGGTTGTGTGTGGTAGACGGGGTAGGAAATTTGTGGTGATTGAGGTTGGTAAGATGACAAAACTTGGTTGTATGGATGCGATGGATATTGAAAATATTGTGGGTGGGGAGCGTTAGACTGGTATCGTGGAGGTTGTTGATGGTGGTATGAGGTGTTTCCCAGAGCCATTACCGCTGTCGCTTCTTTTCTTTTTTTCTTTCCATTTCCGAGAGCGCCGGTTGTATGGCCTTACTAGTAGATCGCAATGCCGCTAGACTTGTTATTCTTCCTGTCTTAATGCCATCTTCGATCATGTCCCCAGCTTTGATCACTTCTGCAAAAGTTTTTCCACCCATTGTCACCAAACGTTCATAATACTCTGGCTCTAGCGCCTGAATGAAGAAAGTGACCATTTCTGCTTCCTCCATCGGAGGGTGTACCCTGGATGCTTTTTCCCTCCACCGTATAACATATTCTCGGAATGATTCAACTGACTTCTTCTTTAATTTTGTAATTGAAATTCTGTCAGGAGCGATCTCAACATGAAACTTGTAATGATCCACAAAAGCATTTGCCAAGTCATCCCAAGTACGCCATTTGGTTGTATCTTGTTTGGAATACCATTCCAAAGCTTTCCCACTTAAACTTTGATTAAATAGTTTGACTCTTATCCCTTCATTTTTCCCTACGCCAATCAACTTTTCGCAATAGACTTTCAAATGGAAGAAAGGATTTCCCGACTCATCAAACTTCTCAAATTTTGGAATCTTGTAACCTGGTGGCAATTCTACCTCAGGAAATGCACACAATTCTTCATATCTCACGCTTTGGTTACTACCGAGTCCACGCAAACTTCTCATAGCCTCCTCCAAACTTTTGAGCTTTCTATTTATCATTTCATCATTAAACGCCCTTGTCTCCTTTTCGACTTCGACATAATGATCAACATCTCGCGTGACATAGCCCTTGGGTTTGTGTCAATGGCGGAGGCGTGGCATAAGTATATACCGGCGGAACTTGATGAGGTGCCGGCGGTATGTACTGAGTCTTTGAAGAAGTAGCTGTAAACACGAGAGGAGCATTTTGAGTGACTAGGTGGGTGAGAGGTTCAGAAGTAGCCGGTTGAGAGGTGGTAAAATAGTTCGTTTGGTTAAGTTCGTCTAAGTTTGGGAATGGGGGTGGCATGGGCAAAGTCTGACGAACCCCCTGAGATGGAGTCATATGTGGCGGAGTTTGAGAAAATGACCGATTTTGCAGTACCATGTGACTTAATTCAGCAACTCGTTGCTCCAGACGAGCAATGACCTCCAAATGTGTTTCTGGTTCATTAGAGGATGTGGGATCACTTGTGATAGGTAAACTAAGAGATGGCTCAGATGAAGTGGTTGCATTGATCAAACTTTGCTCCATTTTAGAACGAGTATTTTTGGTTAACCAGGTGATTAATGATGAGTCAGAGTCTGATTTCTTCGCTTTAGACCGTGTGAAATATGGATGCTCCGCCAGTTCCCCTTTAGCACAAGTCAACCTTTTGTTTTGAAAATAAGTTTAAAAGAAAAAAAATAAAATAAGAAAAAAAAAAAGAAAACGAGTCAGTATACGGTAAGGACATATTATCGCACATAAACACATTATTGCACATAATACATCGCGTTCTATAATGCAAGGGACCTCTTTATGCCAGAGGTAGGCCTAACGAACATTTGAAGGACAAACATGTCTTTTATGTATCATTCCATAACTCTTCCTAAAACTAATTTACAAGAATAATAAAAATTTATTATATGCTAGTTAATAATAATACAATTCAAAGCTAATCTAAGATATCTACTACTTGATCTCCACTAATTTCCTTTGGTTGTCTTCAAATCCTTCATCATTAATTACATGCCCACGACAACCTGCAACAAAACATTAGTTTTCCTAAAATATTTATCTATAGAGTACTAGGTCCACATATTCTTCACATTTGTCCTTCAAATAAAACACATAAATAGTGAATAGTGTCACTTAGAGTCATGGACTCATTTGGACATTTGGTAAGGTTGACTAATGAACTCAATACACCAAGGGTATTAAGCTTCCTAGGCTTAAAGTGATGCGACCTTACAAGGTTTTGGTTTTCGCTCTACCCTAGGTAGACTAAGAGTTGGGTCACTAGACACAAGGTTCCCGAGCGGACTACTCGAGTGAGAAGGCTACGCGGTCACCGTTACTCGGACACCCCGCGCATACGCCAACTCTCCTAAAATTTTGGATTTTTTGAAGAAATTTGCGGGTGCGCAAAACACACCTCGCGTGTACGTGTGATTGTGTGAATTTTCCAGAAATGGAGGAAACATGAACGGAATGCCAATTTAAGTAAAGCAATAGCATATAGAAAATTTCACATAAGGAATGAAAATATAATAAAACACTTAAAGGCACATAAGGGCAAAAGCAATAATAAAGAAACGAGCAAAACATCCAACAAATTATTTATTAACCTAAGTCTGTTATGGTTAGAACCTAAATTCCCCAGCGGAGTCGCCAAGCTGTTATACCCCATTTTAACCGGGTCAAATTAGAGTACAACATATTGATGATTCCTATTGATTGATTTTAAGGAGTCGCCACCTAATTGATTTTAAGGTGAATTAGGGCACCTAATTATTAACTTAAGGTAAAACTAACCTCCGTTAATAGTCCGCTTAACCAACAGGTGATTCTAGGTAAGGGTTCTATATTATCCTAAAGGGAAGGGGTTAGGCATCCTCTAGGATCCGTTAACTTACGGTTATCCGGCCAAACCTAGGTTAATTAATTAAGGTTAAAGACGCAAATATAATATTTAAAATTTAAGAAAATGACTTGTAAATATTGATAAGATTTTGAAGGAAAATGTAATAATATTGTTTAAAATAGGACTTAGAGAAAATAATAGTTCGCATAAAGATGTCTTTAAATACCATTTAAGATAAGATTTATAAAGATAATTAAGACTTTAAGTGAGAATATATAATAAGGGTATATAAAATGAAATTCACAAAAATATAATAATTTGTATATAAACAGAAGAAAAATGCGAGTTCAAGCAATATTTTGATAAATATTTAAAACAACTCAAATGATGAGATATTAATTGATTTTTGCAATTTAGGAGTATAAATAAAATACTAAAATAGCTAATGAGCTTTGTTTATCCCTTTTATTAGCTATACTTTGAAATATGCATAATTGACTCAAAACTTGAAAAAAGTTATTCATAAGATATGCTTGAATTTATATTTGCATGTTAGCGACATTTCGGGATGACAATAAGGATAAAATATGATTCTCTTTACTTAACATATAAAGTTATACCATTTTTGGCAAATCAATTTATTCTAAAACAAATATTAGACAATTTTAGCATGAAAACAAGAGAGTAAAAATTTATGGAATTAATGTTAGTGTTTCTTAAATTATCTACCCATTACTAAAACTAAACTTACTAATTCATTAGGATCCATCTAAGTTAAGGGAATAAAATAAGAATGAGGTTAGTCATACGAAGCACATCAAAATATACAACAACAAAAAAAAAAAAGGTAAAGGGAAGAGAATTGAATGGATCCGGCCCATTGTTTAGGCCCAATCAATCGAGGATTGATCATGCTATGGGGATTTGGCCCAAAACTCATTTTTTCTTTTGAAAAAGGGCTGCGGATGGGCTGCCACTATATGGGATGACTCGAGAGGAGTTGTGTCGGGCTTTGACCCAACGCCAAAATGCGGGAGAAGATGACGAGTCACTCGGACTCGTACGCGATGGTCATGCATGAAAATAAAGATAAGGATTAGTATATAATCGATGAATAAAGTTAAATATATATAAAAATGTAAACTTAAGATAATTCAATGGATTATGTATGGATGTTGTATATTCAAGCATACCTCATGTGTACACATTCATATACACAAAGGTCATGAAGAAAGTTGGAATAAGGTAAACAACTACAGGATATAGGGGCATAGCTTGCCAACACCAAATAGCTTATATATACACGATCACAGAGAGTACACAAAAACAAGACACTAAACTAGCATGGTAATCAATTATACAAACCAAGAAGCTAAACATGGTGTAGGATAGGCTGAATTAAGCTAAAATGAAATCAAACAATTTAGACATGGTATTAGGCACATAAAACTCTACTAATCGAGTAACAGGATCCAAACTTAATCAAGAGGAATCTGAACAAACAGCAAGGAAGTAAGCATTGTGCTATACATGACAAGGACCAAACTAAACAAAGAGATAGGAAGTTAATACCACCCTAAGCATGGAAATTGAAGTCAAACAAAGAAACAGACGCCCACACTACATCTAACATGATAAGCTCATTTCTTGATTTTCAATTGACCTTAACAACATGTTCTAGTCAAATAATGAACTATATACCATGTTTCAAACTAAGTTCCATGAGTTAAAGGCAGGTAAAGCTTAAGTCGGACTGATGCCAGCAACTAAAACAGCATACAAAAGCAGTCGTGCTTATGCTAAGCTACTATGTAAGGGACTTCGACTGAAACAATATTCATAGCCATACTAAGCTACCATATCAAACAAAAGCTTAGTTAGGAAGCATCTTTATGGGAGCATACATAATTGAACTACACTTTCATAACAACAAGATCTCATCTAAACTTGCACATAATGGACCCAAACTGACACGCAGATAGTATACAAAGGCATGATTAAGCAAACTACGAGGTGTAGCTAATACATATGGTTAGTTATTTATTAAACAAACGAGACCATGCTCAAGCGAATAGGTTAAATAACTTACGGCTAATCAAAATAAGACATGAATGAGCCACTACAGACTAACTAATCCTAGAAACAACTATGCACATAAGCATGATTAGCGAAATACCAACCTGGGCTAACATGTGACATATAAGTCATGTAACCTATATCTAGCACATGACTAATCCAAATTGCATATAGAAGCTAAACAATCATATCAATGAAGTAGAACAAGAAGAAGCTAAGATTAAACAAGCATCATGCAACTAGAACACTACAAGCAGTGACAAACAACCAACTAACTAAAAATTCATATAAAACAGTAATAAGACACTTAAATGACTACTATAAAAAAGGAAACTAAAAAGGAGGCAAATTACCTGCTTCGGGTGCAGCGAAGTGGGGCTCGAGCTTTCGATATACCCCGACACACTTCGAACACAGACTGATAAAAACTAAAACTGCTTAGGGGATTTTGTGCGGCTAAAAAAAGGTATTTTGAGGGAAATTTTCGGCTGAAAACAAGTTCTAAAAATTTAAGGGGATTTTACCATCTGTCCAACCTCCTCCAAACGAACCCCCAAGACGATTATTTATAGGGAAAGATTAGGGTTTTCTCCAAGATTCGAATTTTGGGCGGGATTCTTGGTCAACGATTTAAAATCAACAATGGGAGCTTTCCTTTCTGTCATCCATCAGAGAAACAGACGAAGAAGGCAAAAACCCATTAAACCTTCGTACCCGAAACAAAGAAAAGCAACTGATGAAAGGGACCACTCCTTTCACAAAGGGACGAAAATCTTTAAAACCTTTCAGATTGCAATCGGCGCTGGAACGAAGAAGACAAAACTTCAAAGCTGTTAACTGACAGGGAAGTACAAACATTAATCTCCTTTTTCCCGAATCAGCCATGCAAGGCCTGCGGGAGTGAAAGGGAGGCTGTGATTTGCCATTTTTGCCGAGAAAGTAGAGAAGAGAGAGAGCAGCGCGTGGGAGAGAGAGCAGAGAGAAGGGAAAAGGGAGGGTTGTGCGGCTGATGAGAAATAAGAAAGGAACCCTACCCATTTCATTTTAGGGAACGAAATGGGCCGGGGCGGGTCGGACGGGTAATGGGCTGAAAATTTTAAGATTTCTTATGGGCTGGGTAGAATGTTGGACTGGGTATTAAAATGGGCTGGTTTTAATGATTTGGCCCCAATGGTTTTAGGATTTAAAATGGACTGCATCAATATAAAATATGTAATTATTGATGCTTAGATAAAAAATGAAAATTATGTTACGTCGCAATAGCCGTGCAATAATATTTTTAAAGTCAACAATAAATAAATGCTATTATTTGGTTGTACGAAAATACCTGCGATGCGTGTGCGTAATGCGGTAAAAACGCTGAGATGATTATAATGCAAATTATGATAATACCGGTAATAAAATAATAATAATAATAATAATAATAATAATAATAATGATGATGATAATAATAATCGTGGTAACAAAATAATAACAACTAGTGTCGGCAACAAAATAATAAAACGCTGGCATTAATAGAAGCTAATAATTACAGTAAAAATATAAATAATTATTTCTTAAATTGCTGAAAATACTAGAAATGTAAATAAGTATTTAGGGAAGACGGGACAAAATCGGGTGTCAACAACAACAACAACAATAATAATAATAATAATAATAATAATAATAATAATAATAATAATAATAATAATAATAATAATAATAATAATAATAATAATAATAACAATAATAATAATATTAAGACGGCGATTATAATAATATTAATAATCATAATATTAAGCGCTCGCAGCATAATAAAATAATAATAATAATAATAATAATAATAGTAATAATAATAAATATAACGTTAATAACAATAAAAAAAAAAATAATAATGATGATAATATTAATAATAATAATGATAAAAAATAGTAATAATAATAACGATAATAGGTGATGACTAAGTTGGACAGTGGGAAACGACCAAACTAATAAAAGCAAATAATCGTGGTAAAGTATACATAACTATTCACAAATAAATATTTTAGAAAAAGGGCGGGACAAAATCGGGTGTCAACAATGAGCATGCGTCTCCAAATGGCCAATAGAACCATCAAGAGACCGGTAGGGGTTGTTGATGATGCCCTTATTAGAGTGGGGAAATTCTTATTACTGACGGATTTTGTCATCCTTGATTGTGCGGTTGACAAAGAAGTCCCAATTATCTTGGGAAGGCCATTTCTTGCCACCGGGAGAGCTTTAATGGACTCGAAAAAGAATGAAATAAAATTCCGGGTAAATGATGAAGAGGTAACCTTCCAAGCAAGCAAGGGGTTAAAATTGCCAAGTGCTTATGAGAGCATTTTGGTCATTGATTCTTTCAATGTGGTAAACGAAACGGTGGAGCATAAATTAGAGGAGGAACACTTTGACGAAGCACTTTCGGCTATTTTGGTGAATTTTGAGGCGGACGAAATGGAGGGGTATGTTGAAATGGTAAATTTGCTTATTGGCCGGGGTTCGTATTCTTATGAGCCAAAGAAATTATCTCTTGATCTTGACAAAAGAACCACTCCTTCGGCTAAGCCTTTGATTATTGAGCCACCAAAACTTGAGCTCAAGCTACTTCCCTCTCATTTAAAGTATGCTTTTCTTGGCCCGGATAATACTCCAACGGTTATTCTCTCATCTTTGCTAAATGAGGAACAAACTCAAAGGGTGCTTGACGTGTTGCGGGCTTATCGAAGATCTATTGGATGGACTATTGCGGATATTAGGGGAATTCCCTCCGGTATTTGTGAACATAGAATTGAGCTTGAGGAAGATAGTTCACCGAGTGTAGAGCATCAAAGAAGGCTAAACCCACCTATGCAAGAAGTGGTCAAGAAGGAGATAATCAAATGGTTGGATGCGGGTGTTGTATACCCAATTGCAAATAGTCCATGGGTGAGTCTGGTACAATGTGTCCCAAAGAAGGGGGCATCACCGTTGTCCCCAATTCCAAGAATGAGTTGATTCCTACAAGGACGGTCACCGGATGGCGGGTGTGTATGGACTATCGAAAGCTCAACACCGCAACTTGTAAAGACCACTTCCCTATGCCTTTTATTGATCAAATGCTTGATCGGCTAGCTGGAAGATCTTATTATTGCTTTTTAGATGGCTATTCGGGGTACAACCAAATTAACATTGCCTTAGAGGACCAAGAGAAAATGACTTTCACTAGTCCTTATGGCACCTTTGCTTTTAGCCGAATGCCTTTTGGCTTATGCAATGCCCCTGCTACATTCCAATGGTGTATGATGTCTATTTTCTCGGATATGGTAGAAGATTTCTTTGAAGTCTTTATGGATGACTTTTCGGTTGTTGGTGACTCCTTTGACGAATGCCTTGCCAATCTCGGTAAGGTATTGAAGCGGTGTGAACAAACCAACCTTGTACTTAATTGGGAGAAATGTCATTTCATGGTAAAGGAATGGATTGTCCTTGGCCATAAGATTTTCGAGAAGGGTATTGAGGTAGACCAAGCAAAAATTAACGTCATTGCCAAACTGCCTCCACCGATCTCCGTCAAAGGAGTGCTTAGCTTCTTAGGACATGTCGGCTTCTATCGGCGATTTATCAAAGATTTTTCAAAAATCGCCAATCCGATGTGTAAGCTTCTTGAAAAGGAGGCTAAGTTCGTGTTTGATGAAAAGTGCCTTAAGGCATTTGATGAATTGAAGGGAATACTCACTTCTATTCCAATTATTGTCTCTCCGGATTGGTCATTGCCATTTGAGCTCATGTGTGTCGAGAGCGGATTTGCTATTGGTGCGGTGCTTGGGCAAAGGCACAACAAAATCATGCACCCTATTTATTATGCCAACAAAACCCTCAATGGTTCTCAATTAAATTATACCGTCACCGAGCAAGAAATTCTAGCCATTGTATATGCTTTTGAGAAGTTTCGAGCCTATCTTTTGGGATCTAAAGTGGTTGTTCACACGGATCATGCGACATTGAGGTACTTGATGATAAAGAATGATGCAAAACCGCGGTTGATTCGTTGGGTTTTATTGTTGCAAGAGTTTGACTTTGAAGTCAAAGATCAAAAGGGTTGTGAAAACCAAGTTGCAGATCATCTATCTAGGCTTGAGGAAGTGGAGAGACTGAGTGGAGATCTTGAATTAAATGATACTTTTCCTAATGAAAGACTTTTGGCCGTGTCTTGTGAAGTTGCTCCTTGGTACGCGGATATCGCCAACTTTTTGGTGACGGGTATTATTCCCGTCGACATCAAAGCTTATCAAAAGAAGAAATTCTTGAGAGATAGTCGTCAATACTATTGGGATGAGCCCTATTTGTTTCGCACTTATGCCGACAACATCATTCGGCGGTGTGTGGCCGAATCCGAGGCCATGAAAATCTTAAAAGCTTGCCATGACTCTCCCGTAAGGGTCATCATAGTGGGAACCGCACCGCGGCAAAAGTTCTTGAATGTGGCTATTATTGGCCCACCCTTTATCATGATGCAAATTTGTTGGTGAAATCTTGTGACCAATGTCAACGCCAAAGGTCAATTGGGAGAAAGCACGAAATGCCAATGAATTTTATCATGGAGGTTGAACTATTTGATGTGTGGGGCATAGACTTTATGGGCCCATTTGTGAGTTCTCGTGGTATGCGGTACATCCTTTTTGCGGTCGACTATGTGTCCAAGTGGGTCGAAGTGGTAGCATTGCCAATAATGACGGCAAGAGTGTCACAAACTTTCTCAAAAAGAACATATTCACAAGGTTTGGCACTCCTAGGGCAATCATTAGTGATGGTGGCACTCACTTTTGCAACAAGCAATTAACTAATCTCATGGAGAAATATGGAGTGAAGCATAAGGTGGTAACTCCTTACCATCCCCAAACTAGTGGGCAAGTAGAAATCTCCAATCGGGAGATAAAGAGTATCTTATCCAAGACGGTTAATGCAAATAGAACCGATTGGTCGTTAAAACTTGATGATGCTCTTTGGGCTTATAGAACGACATTCAAGACGCCCATTGGTACTTCTCCTTATTGGTTGGTGTTTGGCAAAGCTTGCCATCTACCGGTTGAACTTGAACACAAAGCTTTGTGGGCATTAAAAAAATTGAACATTGATTGGGACGAGGCATCCAAGTTGTGGTTGTTTCAAATGAATGAAATGGATGAGTTTCGGTATCATGCCTATGAGAGTGCGGCTTTGTATAAAGAAAAGATGAAGCATTATCATGATGTCAAACTTTTGAAGAGGAATTTTCAACCGGTTGATTCAGTGTTGCTATTCAATTCAAGGTTGAAGCTCTTTCTGGGCAAATTGAAATCCAAGTGGTCCGGTCCTTTTACTTTGGTGAGTGTTTCACCCAATGGCTCGATGGAATTGAAGTCCGAAGATGGGACTCGTACTTTCAGGGTGAATGGCCATCGGGTAAAGCACAACCATTGGATGGTTGATGGGGATAAGATTGTCGATGCTCACCGGTTGAAACATGGCACCGGATCTTGACACCAAAAGTGGTATTATGTCGTGCCACGACGTTAAATTGTGCGCTTCTTGGGAGGCAACCATGTTTATTTTCGCATTATGTTTTTCGTTTCGTTGGTTTTTATTTTTCTGTTATTTTGATGTTTGTTGATGTATCTAGGAACTTAAGTGTTGAATGCAGAAATTGCCAAGGAAGTAGATGAACGATACGCATTCGACGGACCGTCGATCAGTTCGACGAACCGTAGAATACGCCGTCGAAATGGACCGCCTGAAATATTCATCACTGGAAATGATGGCCTTTCGACGACAAGTTTGACGCTCTGTCGAATTGAATGACGACCCCTCAGGTCGGGCCCACCACCATGGGGTGATGGTATAATTTTGATGCATTGGGGACAATGCATCCTCTTTTTGCTGGGGGTAGGGTAACCTGATGTATCTTGTAGTGTATATATGTGTTAAATCTTGCTTAGAGTAATTGTGACTTTAGTGGTTGTTGCATTTTGAACTTATGGCATGAATTTTGAGAACAAATTGGAATGAAAAGGATATTTTTGAACTTGGAAATGAATTGATTTGAAATTGACCCCTCCCGGAATTCTATTGCCTATCATAAGTTGTAAGGAATTGACGTTTATGGTTCTTTTTGTGACATCATAGATATTAGAGTGTGTATGGGTTGAGTGTTCAAATCCTTATGCCCTTGTGCGTGTGAGAACTTCTTGTGTTCATTGTTGTCATATGTGGATCTAGAACTTGCTTGGTAAGTTGTGCTATATTGCTTAGGATAGTTTGTTGTGAAGTGATCATAGGCTTTCCTTGTAAATAGTCACTTTAGCCTTAAAAAGCCCAAAACCCGTTCTACATGAATACCATTAGTTCGCCCTTTTGAGCCTTTGACCTATTTTTCTTGATTAGCCGTAGCAAACCTTTTCCCCTCTTCATGAATTAATTCCATCTTTGCACCCGCTCCCTCCTTGACACTACGAGAGAAAAGAGGCAAATCGCCTAAGTTGGGGGTGGCATATGTGGGAAGTAGAGGCAAAGAGCCTAAAGCTGGGGGTGTGTGAGTTATATAGTCGAGAACTAGATGTGACAACGGAAAAAAAAAATTTATAATTGTCTCATAGAAAGATTGTAAATTCTAGTAGGAATCAAATCACATCATAGTCATAAGTTGAAGAATTAATCATGAACGAATGGCGTGCAAAAAGTGAGAATGTGTAGTGTTGAGGAGGATGAGTCACTGATTCCCAAATAAGTATCCTACCCGTCCCCGAGCCTACATTACAACCCAAGAACAAGTCCTATAGTGATCACAACAGAACCATCTGAAAGTGTTAGGCATTGAAATTAAGGGCAAGCATATGATATATGCACTTGTATATCATGAACTTCTTTGTGAGCGTGAGTGCTTTCTATTCTCATTTATCCATGTCCCGGTTCTTATCTTAAAATTGTGTGTGGGACATTTTCTGATCTAAGTGAGGGCATAATGGTGAATACTCGCACGCATAAATGCTTCTGATAATGTGATGTCATTGATTAAAGCGTCATAGTCAATTCTAATACTCGCTCTGTCCCAAAAAGATTGTCCCCTTTCTATATTTAGAAACAATTTAACTTTATGGGATGATTTACAGCCACACAAATATCTAAGGCTTGTTTTGGACCACACATTTCAAAAGCCTTCCTTTATTTCTAAAACTTTGTGCCAAGTCAAAAGAAGACAATCTTTTTGGGACGGAGGGAGAAAGTTATTATGAAAGAACTTTGTTTTGAAATGAGGAGAGGGGGAGTTGATGTGAAAATGCACATGCCAGTAGTGATAAACAAACACCATTGTAGTTACTTTTACTTTATTTTTAGTACAGTTGTAGCTTTTATTTTGTAGTTGTTTTGTCTGACTTGCTTGAGGACAAACAAAGATCCTAAGTTGGGGGTGTTGATGTGCCGCGAATTTGTGGCACATTCGACACCTTTTTAATATGAATTTTAGTTGTTTTCAAGTAAGTCTGGGTTATTCTAATGTGTTTTTGTTGTGTTTTAGGAAGACGATGGCCCAAAATCAAAACAAAGAAAAAAGGAAAAATTGCCCAGAAATGAAGATTCGATGGTCCATTAATCAATCGACGGGCCGTCCTTTGAAGTGTCGATAAGTTCAATTTTCCAGTGATGGCCTAAGTTGAAGAGGACAAAGGACGGAACCATCGATGAACGCCACCCTAATCGACATTTCGTCGTTTGTATCGTCAAACAGATCTGTCCACCAGAAGAGAGAAAGACGAAAGAATCAACGAAGTGTCGAACTGGTCGACGGTACCGTCGAATGGACCATAAAACTGAAGAAGCAAAAGATGAAGGCATCGATGGACCGTCGAACTGATTGACGGTCTGTCGATCATACTACCAGGGGCAGTTTTGCCAATTGCTGATGTACGTTTTTGGAGCCTATTTAAAGAACATTTTAGGGTTTTGTACACATCAGATTTTTTCTCCAATATTTCACACTTTTTCCATTGGTGGGTGAGCATTGAATACACCCCTTTTGGAGCTTAGTGAAGACAAAAAGATTCCATTCCCACCATCTTTATTACACTTTGTAAGCTTTATGTCTTTATTATTGGTTACTACTTTTGTGACCAATATGTGTGAGTAGTTTCTTTAATCAAAGTTGTGGACCCAAATGATGGGTGTTATGTAATGGGTGTCTAACATTGTATATATATATATATAACGGGCTGTGATGTGTTTTATTAGAATAAAAGCATCCTCAAACTCTTGCCATTTTGGGGGAGGTGCATTTTCCCCTCTTGAAGCAATCCAATTGTTATACCATAAAACAGCTACGTCCCGGAGTCTATACGAAGCCAACTCCATGGACTCGGTATCAGAAGCATGAATAATCCTCAATGTCCTCAATACCTCATCAATAAAGCCTTGCGCATCTTCGTCCGGTTTCGACCCAAAAAATTCTGGAGGATTTAAGCTCATGAAATCACGGGCTCGGGCACTAGTCGCCCTATCACTTGGACCTGCACTCTGCCGCTGAGCCTGCGCGGCAACTAACTGAGTTAGCAACTGAATGGCATCCCGTAGGTCCTGATTTGGAGCAATAGGGGGAGGAGCTGGGGCCCTCTCATGCTCCTCTCGCACGCTAGAGGGTAGAAGTGGGAGTGGCACTCGCGAGGAGTAGCACTCTGAGCCTCCCTATGTCACAACTCAGCTGGAGGCTCTCGGCTGGTGCCTTCCCTGGCGGCATTTAATATTATGCAGATTTGCTTCATTCTTCGCGGCATCGCTGAAAACATAATGCACAATTAGAATAAAGGAAATGTTACATTATGGCTCTATCGCACGATCTATGAAAAGAAAGACGGTCATCATTCCTAAATGCCCCGCAGCTTCTTGTTTATAAGTGTGGCGCGCTTCACACCCATAAACAAGACTCTACTGGACAGGGCTCGCAGACACACCCTAGGACGAAACTACTCTGATACCACTTTTGTCACGACCCGCCTAGTGGGCTATGACGGGCACCCGAAGCTGACTACCGAGCACCACATATCATACCACTATCATCTTAACCTGTACACATGAAAACTCCATAAAACATATACACACATACATATATGTATATATAAGCCCTCGTGGCAGCAAAAGAATAATGTACAGAATATACAATGAGGGTCACATAACATCCACTACCCACACATTAGTATCTACGAGCCTCTAACTGAAACTCTGAAGTCATGAAAATGGGACAGTACCCCACCATATCCAGGAACATACACAAAAGAATATATCAGAAACAGCACCTCCGGTCTATGGAAGTGCTCTGGTGCAAGCTAGTCTGGCTCCCAGGAAGCTGGATCGTCTCCCTGTCTATATGTGGGCATGAACACAGCATCCAAGAAGAAAGTACGAGCGATGTACTGAGTATGTAAGGCATGTATCATAAAATAACAAGGGAGCAAGAAGATAAAGTAAAGATAAGAAGGAAACCGGTGACTGCTTGCCTCTTACGGCGGAGTCATGCATGCATACTCGTAAAATATCATCATATCATATATTGCTGCGGAACTTGCAGCCCAATCCATATATCAATATACTGCCGTGGAACATACGGACCGATCCATCACCCATATAGCCCGCGTCCGGGATGATATCATAAGATGCCAGCTGATCAGGTGGCTATGCGTCTATAGTGCCTCACCTTTCCCCATGTACCGTATATACATATACATATACATATATAATATACGTAGCATGCATGAGAGCCCAAATAAAAGTGCACTCTATCGGAGTGACGTAAGGTCGTGAACCTCCTATTACGTTATGGCGTCATCATCACCGTTAGGTCTCACCTTGAATGGGCCATGACATAAACTGAGGCCATATGTTATATAGCACACTCAGGCATAAGCTGAGGCCATGTATTATATAGCACACTCAGATATAAGCTGAGGCCATTTATTATATAGCACGCTCGGTCCACGCCATGAAATCATCCGAACCTTAGGCTTGAAAATCTCTAGGATCGAGTCATCATAAGATTCTTCGAGACTATAGGCTTCGACATTTCTAGGAGTAAAAGATTTCATGAATGTCATGTATGGAATCAAAACATAGGGATCATGCCTTTGAAAGAAAAGGGGATAGCCTTACATACCTTTGTACCTCCTTAACGATGTCAACTAAGAGCTCTCCTTCCGGCTTACAATTCTACATACAAAGGGGTTCGTGCGAAGGTTAGATTGTCGTAGGTATACTTAAGCCTGAACTAAAGCGAATAAGGCTAACGAAAATTAGGCAAAAGATTTCGTTTGTTTCAACAACTTTCCCTCTAATAATAAAACAGCTCCCAAACAACACAACGATACTCATAATGTCATAATACGTAAATTTTCCTCAGGTTAAACATTATTCAACATCCAAATTCATTTCCGAGATCCTCCATGACCATAACTAGAATACAGCTTCATGTCTATCGTTCACATAACACTTTCCCGACATCATTAGCATCTTTCATAATAAGATTATACTTATATCATACCATGAATCCTAACTCAACTACCTTTCAAACCAACATACAATTATTTGCACACTTAATCTCATATTCCATACTTGTTTCTAATACAAGTTCTTCAACTACTCAACACCCTTACTAACATGAGATAATTGTAAAACTCACCTTGATTGTGTAGATGATCTTGGATGAGAATACTCCACTTGAGAAGAAATCCACTTCACTACCAAAGAGATTTTCAACTTCTATCAACCCTTAGGAAGCATTCACACCCTTGATTCTACCAACTTTTGATGTTTGATCCTTGATTTCCCTTCTTGGATATGTGTTAGTGTGATATGGAGAGGTTTCTAGAGGTTTTAGGAAGGTTGGAGAAGTGAATAATGAGAAAAAGAAGAGAAAGCCGTGCATATATAAAAATTACACTTGGACCCGACCCGAAATATACGGTTCAATATACGGACCGTACAATTTATACGGTCCGTATATTGGACCGTATGTTTCCTCCAGAAAATCACCCTTCACTGGAAGGGTTCTACGTCAGGTATACGGGCCGTATAAAATATACGGTCCGTATATATGACCGTATAATCCCCAGTTTTTTTGAATTCGTTCTCGTCGCTTCGTTTGATCTCGAATCCTTATGGAACCTTCTTGGTACTTGTGTGACACATCCTTAACGATCTAACGGACATTATAACTCGTCCTCAAGACCTTACTAAATATTCATTAGTTCGACACCCATGAAATCTTCCCCAAACATAACTTATGCTCCACTTCCTTTGACGAGCCTAGTTTCACCAAGTCCTATAACTTAAAAATCTTATCGTACACACATTAACGCTGCCAATCACCCTCTTCTAGTTGTGAAGGACTCGTGTCCGCCTTAACTGACGTTAGTCTATTCACGACGCAACGACATGAAATTGCCGAGGTGTAACATCCTCCCCCCTCCCCCCTTAAGAACATTCGTCCTCGAATGTTAAATTTTTGGGAATTCTACCGAAATTTTGCCAGAGTTTCTCCTGTAATTTGGCACTACCATCCTGTCACAGCAACCCAAAATAACATCGCCATACCGGGCTACAACATCCACAATAAGGAATAAGGCCACACACGACCCAAAAGTAATAAAGTAAAACATTTCATACCTGGGGGCACTGATATTTCACCTTGAGTCTCCTTTGGGGGTGAAAATAGATGCGGATATTTTAACTTCATAGCTTCCTCTGCTTCCCAAGTCATCTCCTCTCTGTTATCATTCCTCCATAAAACCTTGACTGAGGCTACCTCTTTATTCCTAAGCTTCCGCACTTGTCTATCTAGTATGGCAACAGGCACTTCTTCATAAGCCAGTTTTTCAGTGATTTGGATATCGCTTGCGGGCACTATTTTGGTCGGATCTCCAATACATTTACGAAGCATCGATATATGGAAGACTGGATGAACTGAGTTCAGCTCTGGGGGTAAATCCAACTCATAAGCTACTTGGCCCACTCTGCGTACGATCTTATAGGGCCCGATGTATCGAGGACTAAGCTTACCTTTCTTACCAAACCTCATTATCCCCTTCATTGGCGATACTCTAAAAAATACCCAGTCATTGACCTGGAATTCCAAATTCCTACGACGATTGTCTGCATAAGACTTTTAGCTGACTTTTGAGTCGTCACCAACCGGTCTCGGATAAGCTTAATCTTCTCAACCGCTTGTTGGATCAATTCTGGGCCTATTAATTGTGTTTCTCCCACTTCAAACCATCCGATGGGCGATCCACACTTCCTCCCATATAAGGCTTCATAAGGAGCCATCTGAATACTGGTTTGATAACTATTGTTATAGGCAAATTCAATAAGTGAAAAATGATCCTCCCAATTACCACCAAAGTCCAATGCACAAGCTCGCAACATGTCTTCTAAGGTTTGAATAGTGCGTTCAGCTTGTCCATCAGTCTGTGGGTGGAACACAGTGCTAAATTTCACTTGAGTGCCCAATCCTTCTTGAAAGGATTTCCAGAATTTAGCTGTAAATTGTGCCCCTCTGTCAGTAATAATAGATGTAGGAATACCATGAAGCCACAGTATCTCTTTGAGATACAACCTAGCATAGTCCTCTGCTGCATATGTAGATCTGACCGGTAGAAAATGTGTTGATTTCGTGAGCCTATCAACAATCACCCAAATGGAGTCGTACTTATGCTTAGAACGAGGTAATCCAACAACAAAATCCATGTTAATCGCCTCCCATTTTCATGTTGGAATTTCCATTTCTTGCAAGAGCCCTGCTGGTTTCTGATACTCAATCTTTACCTGTTGACAGCTTGGATATTGAGCCACGAACTCGGCTATATCTCTCTTCATTCCTTCCCACCAATATATTAATTTAAGATCATGGTACATCTTTGTCCCTCCCGGATGAACCGAATAACGGGAGTAATGAGCTTCTTCCAGAATCTGACGACGCAGTCCCGCAACATCCGGAACACATAACCTGTTTTGATACCTGAGTATCCCATCTACAGAGATCTCAAATGGCGATTTCTCTTTTTGGGAACGTGCATCTCTATAATACCTCGATTTGGAATCCTCATATTGACGCTTTTTTACTTCTGTATCTAGGGACGAAGCAGTTAGGTTAAGCACACTAACTCCTGTGTTACCCGAATCCCTTAAGCGAACTCCTAAGCTAGCTAGTTAGTGGAGCTCACGAGCTAATTCCTTCCTTTCTGATGGAACATCACTTCGACTACCCATGGACTTACGGCTGAGAGCATCAGCCACCACATTTGCTCTACCAGGATGGTACAAAATATTTACGTCATAGTCCTTCAATAGCTCTAACCATCGCCTCTGACGCAGGTTCAATTCCTTTTGCTTGAAAATATATTGAAGGCTTTTGTGATCTGTGTAGATGTCCACATGGACGCCGTACAAATAGTGCCTCCATATCTTTAGAGCGTGTATGACCGCAGCTAATTCAAGGACGTGGGTCGGGTAATTCTTCTCATATTTTCGCAGCTGCCTAGAAGCATAGGCAATGATCTTGCCGTGTTGCATCAATACACAGCCTAACCCGACACCAGAGGCATCACAATATACCACATAACCTTCTGATCCTTCTGGAAGTGTCAGGACTGGAGCTGAAGTCAACCTGTCTTTCAGTTCCTGAAAGCTCCGCTCACAAGCATCTGTCCACTGAAATTTAGCAGCTTTCTGTGTTAGCTTCGTCAACGGTGCTGAAATAGAGGAAAACCCTTCCACAAACCTCCTGTAATACCCTGCCAGTCCCAGAAAGCTACGGACTTCTGTAGGCGTTGTAGGCCTTGGCTAAGTCTTCACAGCCTCGATCTTTTGGGTGTCAACCCGAATACCATCGGCTGAGATGATGTGGCCCAGAAAAGTTACAGAGTTCAACCAGAATTCATATTTTGAAAATTTAGCATATAATTTTCGAGCTCGAAGAATTCCAAGAACAGTACGTAAATGTTCCGCATGTTCTTCCTCTGATTTAGAGTATACCAGGATATCATCGATAAATACAATTATAAATAAATTCAGGAATGGCCTGAACACATTATTCATCAGGTTCATGAACACTGCTGGAGCGTTGGTCAATCCAAACGACATCACCCGAAATTCATAATGACCATATCTGGTTCTAAAAGCCGTCTTCGGAATATCTTTTTCTTTGACTCTCACTTGATGGTATCCTGACCTCAGATCTATCTTGGAAAATCACTTGGCTTCTTGCAATTGATCGAATAAGTCATCGATCCTCGGAAGTGGATATTTATTCTTTATTGTCACCCTGTTCAGCTGCCTATAATCGATACACATCCGCAGGGATCCATCTTTCTTCCTCACGAATAAGACAGGTGCTCCCCACGGTGATGAACTGGGCCTAATAATTCCCTTCTCGAGTAAATCTTTCAACTGGGCTTTTAATTCTTTCAACTCTGCAGGGGCCATTCTGTAGGGAGGGATAGATATTGGCTCCGTATCCGGCAATACATCGATAGTGAATTCAATCTCCCGTTCTGGTGGAAGGCCTGGAAGCTCATCTGGAAATACATCTGGACACTCGTTTACTACCGGAACAGATTGAAGAGTCGGCGATTTTACTTCTGTGTCATGAACTCGGACTAAATGGTAAATATAGCCCTTAGCAATCATCTTCCTTGCCTTGAGGTAGGAAATAAACCTGCCTCTTGGGGATACAGTGTTACCCTTCCACTCTAAAACTGGTTCTCCCGGAAATTGGAACCGGACCACCTTGGCCCTACAATCTACATTTGCATAACAGGAAGCTAACCAGTCCATGCCCATAATGACGTCAAAATCCAGCATTTCCAATTCAGTCAAATCAGCTACAGTGTGCCGGCCACACACCACAATTACATAATTTCTATACACTTGTCTGGATAATACTGGATCACCAACTGGAGTGGATACTTCAAAAGGTTGGATTTGCTCGGGTTTTATCCCGATACGACCAGCGATGTAAGGAGTAATATATGACAAGGTAGAGCCCAGATCAATTAATGCATAAACATCATAAGAAGATACTGTCAATATACCTGTCACCACGTCGGGAGAGGTCTCCAGATCCTGTCGTCCGGTCAGTGCATAGATACGGTTCTGAGGACCGCTCGAACTAGAGGCTCCTCCTCTGCCTCTGCCACGGCCCGCTGGAACCTGGGAAGCCTGCCCTACGGGGCGCACGGACGACGAAGAACCTGCTGCTGAACCTGTAGGCTGGGCCTCATCTCGGCCGCTCCTCAATGGACAATCACGCATCACGTGGCCAACTCGACCACAGGTATAACAAGCATCCGAGCCTCGGCGACACTGACCCAAATATAACTTGCCGCATTGACTGCACCGTGACACCGGCGGTCTCCTCTGGCTAGAATCACCACGATACTGGGAACCTGAAGCTCCCGAACCCTGACTCGGCCCAGAATAAATAGGACGATCAAATTTTTGGCCCGCAAACCGAGGAGGTGCACTAGATGCAGACTGGCCTGAATATGCGGAATATTCTTCGCCCGGCTTCCTCTCGTACCACCTTTAGCACCCGTTGATCTAGTCTTTTACCGTGTCCCCTATCGTATCTCGCTCTCCCCCATGCGGTTGTTGCTGCTCATCGAGTTTCTGGGCATGCGCTTGAATACGCGAGATATCCATTCCTTCCAGTAGCGAGGCTGTCAAACAATCTTTAAATAAGTGTGGCCCTAAGCCCCTCACAAATCGATACGCCCGGTCTCCCATGTCGCTACCATGGCCTTTATATCTAGCGATGAATTGAGCAGGAGACCCCATGTTCCGAGGCACTCATGTTTCCTTGCTTGAGATTCAGGAATCTATCGGCGCGAGCCCGACGAACCTCAGGTGGCAAATAATGTCGAATAAAAGCATCCTCAAACTCTTGCGATTTTGGGGGAGGTGTATTTTCCCCTCGTGAAGCAATTCAATTGTTATACCATAAAACAGCTACGTCCCGGAGTCTATACGAAGCCAACTCCACGAACTCGGTATCAGAAGCATGAATAATCCTCAATGTCCTCAATACCTCATCAGTAAAGCCCTGCGGGTCTTCGTCCGATTTCGACCTAAAAAATTCTCGAGAATTTAAGCTCGAAATCACGGGGCCCGGGCCAGTCACCCCATCACTTAGACCCGCACTCGCCACCGAGCTCCGTGCGGCAACTAACCGAGTTAGCAAATCGAATGGCATCCCGTAGGTCCCGATTTGGAGCAATAGGGGGAGGAGTCGGGGCCTCTCACGCTCCTTTCGTCTTTGGGAGGGGTAGAAGTGGGAGTGGCACAACGAGGGTAGCAGCTGCGAGCTCGCTATGTCCCAACTCAGCTGGAGGCTCTCGGCTAGTACCTTCCCTGGCGGCATTTAATATTGTGTGGATTTGCTTCGTTCTTCGCGGCATCGCTGAAATCATAACGCACAATTAGAATAAAGGAAATGTTACATTATGGCTCTATCGCACAATCTATGAAAGAAAAGACGGTCATCATTCTAAATGCCCGCAGCCTCTGTTTATAAGTGTGGCGCGCTTCACACCCATAAATAAGACTCTACCGACACGGCCGTAGACACACCTTCTAGGACGAAATCGTTTTCCGATACCACTTTTGTCACGACCCGCCTAGCGGGCCACGGGCACCGAAGCCGACTACCGAGCACCACATATCATACCACTATCATATTAACCTGTACACATGCAAACTCCATAAAGCATATACACACATACATATATGTATATACAAGCCCTCGTGACAGCAAAAGAATAATGTACAGAATATACAATGAGGGTCACATAACATCCACTACCCCCACATTAGTATCTACGAGCCTCTAACTGAAACTCTGAAGTCATGAAGAT
This sequence comes from Lycium ferocissimum, assembly GCF_029784015.1. Taxonomy (NCBI): domain Eukaryota; kingdom Viridiplantae; phylum Streptophyta; class Magnoliopsida; order Solanales; family Solanaceae; genus Lycium; species Lycium ferocissimum. Next base: position 23,621,228 of record NC_081345.1, on the reverse strand, counting down.
GGGACAGGACCCCACCATATCCAGTAACATACACAAAAGAATATATCGTAAATAAAGACCTCCGCCATGGAAGTGCTGCGGGGACAGCCGGTCCGGCTCTAGGAAGCTGGATCGTCTCCCTGTCTACCTGTGGGCATGAACACAGCATCCAAGAAGAAATAGGATGTCAGTACGAGTGATGTACTGAGTATGTAAGGCATGTATCATAAAATAACAAGGGAGCAAGAAGATAAAGTAAAGATAAGAAGGAAACCGGTATCGTTGCCTCTTACGCGGAGTCATGCATGCATACTCGTAAAATATCATATCATATCATATATTGTCGCGGAACGTGCAGCCCGATCCATATATCATCATATATCAATATATTGCCGTGGAACGTACGGCCCGATCCATCACCCATATAGCCCGCGTCCCGGGATGACCATATCGTAAGATGCTAGCCGATCGGTGGCTATGCGTCTATAGCGCCTCACCTTTCCCCATGTCCCGTATATACATATACATATACATATATAATATACGTAGCATGCATGAGAGCCCAAATAAAAGTGCACTTTATCGGATTGACGTAAGGTCATGAACCTCCTATTACGTTATGGCGTCATCATCACCGTTAAGTTTCACCTTGAATGGGCCATGACATAAACTGAGGCCATATGTTATATAGCACACTCAGGCATAAGCTGAGGCCATGTATTATATAGCACACTCAGATATAAGCTGACGCCATATATTATATAGCACGCTCAGTCACGCCATGAAATCATCCAGAACCTTAGGCTTGAAAATCTCTAGGATTGGAGTCATCATAAGATTCTTCGGAGACTATAGGCTTCTGACATTTCTAGGAGTAAAAGATTATGAACGTCATGTATGGAATCAAAACATAGGGATCATGTCTTTGAAAGAAAAAGGAATAGCCTTACATACCTTTGTACCTCCTTAACGATGTCAACTAAGAGCTCTCCTTCCGACTTACAATTCTACATACAAAGGGGTTCGTGTGAAGGTTAGATTGTCGTAGGTATACTTAAGCCTGAACTAAAGCGAATAAGGCTAACGAAAATTGGGCAGCATTTCGTTTATTTCAATAAATTTCCCTCTAATAATAAAACAGCTCCCAAACAACACAACGATACTCATAATGTCATAATACGTAAATTTTCCTCAGGTTAAACATTATTCAACTTCCAAATTCATTTCCGAGATCCTCCATGACCATAACTAGAATACAGCTTCATGTCTATCGTTCACATAACACTTTCCCGACATCATTAGCATCTTTCATAATAAGATTATACTTATATCATACCATGAATCCTAACTCAACTACCTTTCAAACCAACATACCATTATTTGCACACTTAAGCTCATATTCCATACTTGTTTCTAATACAAGTTCTTCAACTACTCAACACCCTTACTAACATGAGATAATTGTAAAACTCACCTTGATTGTGTAGAGATGATCTTGGATGAGAATACTCCACTTGAGAAGAACTCCGCTTCACTACCAAAGAGATTTTCAACTTCTATCAACCCTTAGGAAGCATTCACACCCTTGATTCTACCAACTTTTGATGTTTGATCCTTGATTTCCCTTCTTGGATATGTGTTAGTGTGATATGGAGAGGTTTCTAGAGGTTTTAGGAAGGTTGGAGAAGTGAATAATGAGAAAAAAGAAGAGAAAGCGATGCATATATAAAAATTACACTCGGACTTGACCCGAAATATACGGTTCAATATACGGGCCAGTACAATTTATATCGGTCCGTATATTGGACCGTATGTTTCCTCAAAAAATCACCCTTCACCGGAAGGGTTCTACGGTCGGTATACGGGCCGTATAAAATATACGGTCCGTATATATGACCGTATAATCCTCAGCTTTTCGAATTCGTTCTCGTCGCTTCGTTTGATCTCGAATCCTTATGGAACCTCCTTGGTACTTGTGTGACACATCCTTAACGATCTAACGGACATTATAACTCGTCCTCAAGACCTTACTAAATATTCATTAGTTCGACACCCATGAAATCTTCCCCAAACATAACTTATGCTCCACTTCCTTTGACGAGCCTAGTTTCACCAAGTCCTATAACTTAAAAATCTTATCGTACACACATTAGGCTGCCAATCACCCTCTTGTAGTCGTGAAGGACTACAACGACATGAAATTGCCGAGGTGTAACATCATGTATGGTTTTTTTTAGTGAAATTGGGTAATTTAAGATGGAATTGGGGATTTATGTTATCTGAAGGGTATGGATAAATACTTTCTTAACGGGAGGGGTATATTTATCAACTTTTGCTAACGGAGGGTATATTTAACTAATAAACTAAAGTAGAGGGGTATATTTGACCCTTTTCCCTATAAGAAAATATGGCTTCTCATGCGCCAGAAATAGGTGTAATATAATTATTTAATAGGTAAGAATGTCTTAATTAAATTAATTTTTTCACAAATTTAAGGGGCCGCTTATGTATTTGGCAAAAAATATACTACTCTATATAAACTTTGCTGAAGATCGCTCCAGAAGTACTCTCCAATTAAATCGGAGATAACTTTCAATAGCTAACTACATGGCCACGTAGTAGATCACATGGCATTAGTACCAAAGTTATGGCTTTAGGTAATTTTTGTATTGGGCCATTATAAAAGCAGCTAATATTAATTGAAGCTATATATGATATCCATCAAAAGCTTCCTTTTTCCTCTCCTTCCTTAGTAATTAGTACAGTTCAATGGAGATGTATTCGTCTCTTTCCAGCAACTTCATTTCATTGTTTCTGTTCTTCTCCTCCCTCTTTATTCTAGTCATCCAATGGAGAAAATCAAAAAAGAGAAACCAAAACAAAAAGTTGCCTCCAGGTCCATGGAGACTTCCCTTTATTGGAAGTCTTCATCACTTGATCATCGGAGGAGGACTTCCACATCGCATTCTTAGAAACTTATCCCAAAAGTATGGGCCTCTTATGTACTTGCAACTTGGGGAAGTTCCTGTAGTGGTCATATCATCACCTAGAATTGCAAAAGAAGTTCTAAGAACTCATGATCTCGCCTTTGCTAATAGGCCTCATAGCACATCCATAGACATCATATTTTACAATTATAAAGACATTGCGTTTTGCCAATATGGTGACTACTGGAGACAAATGCGTAAAATTTGTACTCTAGAGCTTCTTAGTGGGAAGATGGTCAAGTCCTTTAGCGCAATTCGAGAAGATGAGCTTTCAAGTCTCATCTCATCCATTCGTTCCGTGAGCGGGTCTGCACTCAACTTAACCGAAAAGATTTTCTGGTTTACCAACTCTATCACATGTAGATCAGCCTTCGGAGAAATTTGCAAAGATAAAGATGAGTTTATAACAATATTGAAGGAAGTAATCTTATTAATTGGAGGATTTTATGTGACTGATTTGTTCCCTTCTTGGAAGTTACTTCATAAAATGAGTGGTGCGAAATCTAGATTGGTGACTGCGCATCAGAAGGTTGATGCATTAATGGAGAACATCTGCAACGAGCATATTAAGAAAAGAGAAGCTGGGTGCAATGGAAATAGTGAGTTTGGAAGTGAAGATTTGGTTGATGTTTTCCTAAGAATTAAGGAGAACGGCCAACTTCAATTTCCAATCACAAATGACAACATAAAAGCAGTCATTTTTGTAAGTTCTCTCTCATCTCCTAATCTTTTTTTCGCTCACCTTCCTTTTAATTTGGTTCATACTCCTTACTCGTAACAGTATGATATTTTGTAATCTTTACTACTTTCTAGCAGCTCAAATAATTGTCTCAAAATGTCTGAGGGCAAAATATAACCCGATAATATTCATTTATAAAATGCATGTGTAGTAAATCAAATATCCAAGTACATTCTTAAAGTTGCTTATAGATCCACCCCCATTTTAAGGTTTCTCATTAAGCATTTTAGTACACATTCTTTTCATATTTCTTTAAATATTTGTTTGTTTATGTAGGACATCTTTCTTGCCGGAACTGAAACTTCAGCTACAACTATTATTTGGGCATTGTCCGAAATGATGAAGAATCCAAATATTATGACTAAGGCCCAAAGTGAAGTGAGACGAGTCTTTAAGGGAAAGAAGGATTATGATGAAGAAGATCTTGAAAAGTTGACTTATCTAAAGTTAGTAATTAAGGAAGCATTAAGGTTACATCTTCCCGTTCCTCTTATAGGGCCTAGGGAATGTAGGGAGCAAACTGATATTGATGGATTCACCATACCTCATAAGACTAAGTTACTGGTCAATGCATGGGCACTTGCAAGAGATTTCGAAAGTTGGGATGATCCTGAAAGTTTTATACCAGAGAGATTTGAGAACTCTTCAATTGACTATATTGGAAATCACTATGAATTTATTCCATTTGGTGCAGGAAGAAGAATTTGTCCAGGAATTCAATTTGGTTTAGCTAACGTTGGACTTCCTCTGGCTCAGTTACTCCACCACTTTGATTGGGAACTCCCATATGGAACTAATCCAGAAGATTTGGATATGACTGAAACACATGGAATAACTGCATCGAAAAAGAAAGATCTATATCTAATTGCCATAAATCATAGAAATGATGAAGAACTTTGACACATTTTGCTTGAAATTGTGAAATGTTAGCATAACCTATGTAATTCATCTCCTTTTCGCTTGGTTTATGTATTTGTATGCTCTCTTATCTATGAAGAACTCTCCGAAAATGCCCATAAGATACGATCCAAAGTTGGTTCTGCACGGTTATGGTTTAAACAATCGGGCCAAATAATATGATCCTCAATTTACTGAAAATTTGTAAAGCATGTAATTTGAGCTTTGATTTTATTTTCTTAAAAACATTTACATATTTGTGGTCCACAAACTAGTGCTAGTTAAAACGGTTAATTAGAGCATTTCCATTGTCGGCAAAAACAGATTTTAAACTGATTACATAATTGACAAGTAATTTCCTTTCGGATCTCTACCATCATGAACTAAACACCCATTTAATTTTAACAGACCACTAACATGGGTTGTGGTAGGATGGTTGGATCCTTCCATACTTAATCAGAAGTCTCGGGTTCGAGTTCTGAAAATGAAAAATATTTGTTAGCGCTGCCCAAAATGGGCCCTGCAACGCGCGATCCATTATAGTCGGGCTCCAATGCCGAGACGTGAAACCGGGTGGGAAACAAATAATAATAATAATAATAATAATAATAATAATAATAATAATAACAATAATAGTAATAATAATAATAATAGCCTATTTGGGCAAGCTTTTGTGAGGCCAGAAGTGCTTATTATAAGAAAAAGTGAAGTGTTTGATCAAGCTTTTAGGAGATAATAAGTGTTTTCGGGAGTAACAACGCTGTTTTCCAGATGTCAAAAAAAGTAGTTTTTCCTCAAAATTACTTTTGAAAAGCACTTTTGAGAAAAATACACTTAGAATCGCTTTTCAAAAACTTGGCCAAAGCACCAATTACTGCTCAAGCGTGAATTCCAAATTGATTAAACAAACACAAACTGCTTCTAAATACTTTTCTTGAAGCACTTTTAAAGAAAAAAAGCACTTTCAATTTAATAAAAAATTATTTTAATTAATTAAAAGCGCACATTTTGTAAGAACATCATGGACCGAATATTTGAACAAAAAGATTATTTGTTTTTAAATATAATACCATAACACTATTCAAATGTTTGACAAAGAATAATCTACAATTGTAAGTGAAAAATGAACAACATGCAATGTGAAATAACAAGTCATAGTACTAAATAAATTGAAATCGATAATATAACATATATTCAAAATCCAAAAAAAAAAAAAAGTTTACAATAATACTCTTATGTCAAATTCCAACATAAGATAACATAAGTTCCAACATAACTTAAGTAAATATAATTCAAAAGAAAGGGAAGACGACATAAGTCTATAACCTCATTCAACAATGAAATTCTACCTTAATAACAACACTTATTATATGCCAAGTTAGTTAATGCCTCACTCTTTATAATATTAGGATTTGTATTTTCAAAAACTAGAATAATAACGCAGTTACGCTAAATGAAGAAAATAAAAAATAAAAAATAAATGAAACAATTCGAGCGATTACATGAAATCACAAGAAGTAATGGTTAGGAAATGAGGAAAAAAGAAGTGAAAGATAAAAAGAAAAATATACCTCCAAAATAATACAGTAATAATTTTAAAAATAAAAATAAATTTAAAAGAAAAAAAATTAAAATAAAAACAAAAAGAAAATAAATTTAAAAGTAACCCGTAATTACATGATGTAATTATACCCAATTCGCAACCCCTCTTTGATAATTGGAGAGTATAATTATCCCTTCCTAATTACACAGAATTTCCTACTAACCAAGTAATCACTTGGCTAAACAAACATGTTAAACTGTCTAATTGCAATTACACTCAAATTTAATTCCCATGTGTCCTTCCAAATAGGCCCTTAATGATGAATGATGATATTCTAGTCCTAAGTAATGATGATTTTATATAGGCTTAAAACATAGCTAGCACCTTAAATTTATGAGGGTATTCCATTTAGACACTCAAATCAAGTCATGTTTCAATTGAACATCTCAGCTCCTAATAAAGTGTTTTAGCTAGACACTTTTGATTTAAATTTTGAGTTTTTTTTTTCTCATGTGTTTTCAGTCGCCTATTAGATAGTTAAATTAATCAAATAAAATATATAATCCTGTTTAATTATACACATCAATCTCAAGTAAAAATGAGTGATTTCTTTATACAGAGATTCTGCAATAACAGATTTATTGCGGTGATCAGCAACCATGGGAGTGGTGCGCCATATAAAGCCAACACTCTCCCCCTCGGAAATACACCTAGGCTAGCTCACTTCACAAGCCATCTCCTGTTTTTTTTTTTTTTTTTGTCTCTACTACCTACTTTATAATTTTTCTACCCTTTTCTTGCTACGACTATGCTATCTTTATACATGTATAATTCCAACAACCAGTCGACCCCTAAATAATGCGAAATCTATTTTGTCCAAAGAGTTGTATTTAATATTCGTCCTAAATCATTTCAATGACTACAATGCCCCTAACATAAAAGGCAGGCTTAATGACAAGTTTTTCCAATGTATCTTTCATTTTTTTAGCGTGGATTGGCCTTCAAAGGCATTGGTCTTTAATTTTTGCCCCTTAAATTGCTGGTCTTTAATTTTTACCCTTCGCCTAAAAAAGTGACTGAAAATATCTCGAAATTCTGAGTTTGAACCCCGCTCAGTAAAAAAAATAATTTCACAAGGCAAGGCTTCGCGAAAATTCTGCCTTATAGGGCAGAATTTGCCTCAAGGCATAACAAAATTTTGCCTTATAAGAGAGAACTTAGTTATGCCTTAGGCAAATTCTGTCCTATAAGGTAGAATTTAGTTATGCCTTAAGGCAAATTCTACCTTATAAGGCCGAATTTACTTTAAGGCAAAAGTTTGCCTTGCGAAATTTCGCAAAGCGGATTTTTTTTCAAAACTCTGTTGGGATTCTACAGAAGTTAGGCCTTAATTGCCCGAATAGGCCTAATTTGCTACGAAATTCTGCCTTCAATTTTTTTTTTTTTTTTTTTTTTGTGTATATTCTGTTGGGGATCAAACCCAGAATCTCAAGGGTATTTTCGGCCACTTAAAGTGCCGAAGGAAAAAAATTAAGGACCAGAAATTTGAGGGGCCAAAATAAAAGACCACCCCCGCATAAGGGCATTTGTGTGAATGACTCTGTATCATTTCCTCTGAAATTAAACTTTGGGCATTTTTTATTTTTCGTCCGTTAGCCGGAATTAATTACGTAGTTGAAATATACGAAATGCATAAATTGAGTGTGTGTGTGTACACACTTAATATGCAAAACATATGAATTTACCGACAATTATATTTTAGGGCAGCCCAAAAAAAAATTACCCCTCAAACTTTTTCCTCCAAAATTTGTTTGTTGTTCCTACATATATCCTCAGACTAAGGTCCCGTTTGGACATGATTTGAAATCGATTTGAAATCAGGTTGATTTGAAATAAAAGTTTTGCTTGGACATGCAATTTAGATTTCTTTAGTTGTATTTTTCTCATAGACATGAAAACTCTACAAGTTGCAAAAACTATCAAAACTTCCTCAATTTTTATATAATGTTACTAAATGAGCAAACCATAGTTCATAACAAAATTAATATGCTACTAGAAGACATTTCTAAAAAATACATCTAATGATCGAACTTTACTATAATAAAAAGGAAATTCAACATGAGTTATACGTGTAACTACTCTTTAATATAATCCTCCCACGTGGTACGGACAATCTCTTCATGTCGAGTATGCATTTTCGATCAGATGACCGAGAAGACGAACCAATATTGTTACTTTGAGTCACGTTTTACATTTAAAGAAGTATATCTACCAATTTATGGATTTTTTTTACAAAATATAAGCTTATGAGTCAAGTTTTACATTAAAACAAAAAATTGAAATCACAATTTGAAATCCCAAATCCTACCTTATGGAGAATATTAAATTTAAAATCATGATATGAAATTAAAATTTTATGTAATTTTTATAAATAAACACTGATTTAAAATTAAAATATGAAATCAGTCTTCTAAATCTTACGACCAAATCGCCTACTGAGGATATTTGTTGCTCCTATTTGACACATCGAATTGTGCACCCAATCATTTACCGTCACTCTCTCCCTCAAAATACATCTAGCTCACTTCCCAATCAATCTCCTTGATTTCTTTCTTCTCTCCACTTCAAATCACCTCCCACGCCTTTCCTACTTTTTTCTATCCTTTTCTTGTTACTTTCTCTATCCTGGTTTATGTGAAAGTGTCTGATCGGATACGAAGTTTAAAAAAATAAACAAAGACTCCTTATAAAAGTCCTTAAACACGTAATTTTTATGTTTCAATTTATGTAACTATGTTTCTTTTTAATTTTTAGTCCATCCCAAGAAAATGACACATTTTTATATTTATTATTAAATTAACTTTACGCTTTGTATTTTGCCGTCATTGAGATAATTTATAACTATGAAAAAACAATTATTTGTTTTAGACCACACATATAATTTTTTTTTTTTTTTAACTTAGTGCCCAATCAAACACCGTGGATGGAGGGAGTAACAAAAGTTATACTTTGAGATGTTCTTTTAACCAGTTATCTATTGCTTTGCTTTTGATAGCACAAGTATGATATTTTGAGAATATCGATACATCATTTATTGAGTGTTTAAGTACATTGAATATGAGTACATCATTTATTGAGTGTTTAAGTACATTGAATATGAGTGCACTAGATTGCATTTCAGGATTAGGTGATGATAGCAGGCTAGCAGCATAACTGACAGTGGACGGTCTAATGCAACACAAAGTTCAACGACTGACAGTGGACAGACTAATGAAAGGAATAATTCAATCCAGTATAATTAAGTTGATAGTTGATTATGGATGGCCTAAAGGAACAAACTGTTAACAAAGAAATTAGACGTGTTATGTGAACGGTGTCTATTATAACCGCGTACCACCTCATTTTAAGTAGATGTATGACATGTATGATTGTTTACACTTAGATAATTTATATGAATGTGAGAGTGTGTACACAAGTGTTGATATATGCATTTATATTTCTATAAGGCTTGTTCGAAGGGTATCACAAGGTGTTCGGGATAAATCAGGCGGAGCCAGAGCCTTCAACCGAACACTCTGAAAAATTATACCATATAAACATGTCAATCATTACGTATTACATATATATATCACATCTTGAACTCCCTTAATACACCCTTGACAATATTTCTAATTCCGCCACTGGAGTCAACAGTCGTACTGGCCTTTTGTGACTTAATTACAATTTATTGCTTCTTGCAGATACTGTAGCTGATATTATTATTGACGTTTAAGGGTTCGTTGATTACTCTATCATATCAGCTGAGGTCAGCTGTCCTCTCGATTCGTGGAGGATAAAATTTCCTTTGATTATGTGTATGCTTTGGGAATTGTACCCATAAACATTTGTACTCATATATTAGTTGTTCGACGACTCTATTACGGGATTATTCAGTGTCTTATTTTACATTGTTATCTGTTATCGCAAATTTTGTTTACACGGAAAATCGTTACAGTTGAATTTGTGTACGTGATCAAGGATATGTGGATTAATATAACTGAATAATGAGATAATATGTAAAATTAAGCAAGATAATTATAAAGAAAGCTTAAGGAATTTAAAGCAATAGCCTGAGCCTTGGAGAAGCTTTTGAGCAAGAGTCTCCGGGCAAACGAACAATCAGATCTTTGCTTAGTTGAACAAAAGCAATTAGAAACTAAGAACAAGGTAATTCTTGTATATATTTTCAGATGATTAATAAGATGAGCACATCTATTTATCTTTTAGAGCTACGTAAATTAAGTGATCCACAAATCATGCCCTCTTCATTACCAATATTAATGCCAAAGGTAATAAAAGGTAATAAAGAAATTTAATGTTATGACAATGAATGGCAATGAAAGGTAATAATGCACATTTAATACCGAAGAAAGACTTGGGGTTTCTTGTGATTCTGCGCGTTAAATGACGTTTGGCCAAGTTGAGTTGGCATGCTTCTAGGACCCTTTGTGTTTTTATCTCCCGTAAGCTTGTTGCCAAGTTACTCCTCTGGAGCATCATTATGCTTTCCCAGAGCCCCTCGCTTGTTGACTCAAATCTGACATGTCAGCATCGCCAAGTGTCATCCTTTGATACGTCCACTTGGTGTCGACGGATTTTACCCTATGCAGATAGTCCTCCGACTTTCCGGTTACTCGCTCAGATGTGACCGGGAAGTGGAAGATTTTTCCTTTCTTGCCGAAAAGTCATGTAATCACCCTCCCGCCTGCCTCATTAAAAACCTTCTTGGAAAAACCCAATTGGGACAAAAATCGGGTGAAAGAAAAAACAAGACTTAGGGATTCAGATGACAACTCCGCCACTGGTTTTTCTTCTGTCAACGGCCGGTTGGTGCTGAAAAAGTACAGTCATTATAGAAAGCTTGATCTCATATTTTTAATGTTTATCCTAAACTTTTAATCGTTGAGTTTCGACTCTCGGGTTTTTAGGTTTCCCTAAAACTTTTAAACTTTTGAATCTTAACTCTTGGGTTTTTAGTTTTCCCCAAAACTTTTAATTTTAGAGTGTTGATTCTAGGGTTTTTAGTTATACCCGAAACTTTTATAACCTTGCAGCCTTGGAAGCCGGGGATGTTAATGACTTGGGATTTAAATCTTTTGGTTCTGGTAAAGTCCGGAATAATATGTCTGGTTAACTTTACGATCGGGAAACAAAGCATCCGTCTTTTTTGCCATTTAACTCGACGGCTTGATAAGAGAGGGCCCTTATGTTTCGGTGCTTATGAAGAGGACTTCTCCTGTTCATTTGGGCACAATTGTTTGGATTCGTAATCCTTATTTGCTTTTAAGCGTGAGCAAATTTAAGAATGATTTCGTTTCATTCGGACGTATGCGAGAATATTTAGAAGGTGCAAGTTTTGCTTCATTTCATTCCTTGAACGCACACAAGTGTTTACAACTTTGCGTATACAATAGTTTACAGGAAATGAACAAAAATACATTGCAAGAGAATTATGATCGGGCTGGCATCTATTGCGTCTAGCCGGTTTCTGATCCTGGTTCCTTCTATTTTTTTTTGCGATTGATCTGGCAGCCCCCATTTCTTTTCTTTATTCCGGAGCCAATTCAGGCTATCTCCTGTATGATGCCTTTAGGCACAATGTTTTTTTTTTTTATTATTGTTTTGAAGCCATCTTCATATGCTTCCGGTACTTATTGTTATGGTTTATTTACGCTTTGATGCAACGATCCCGTTGTCCGTAGACATTCTTGTTCTTCGTCTGTTCTTCCGGTGACTCGCTCCGAAAATGCTCCACCTTACTGGAGTCGTGGTCTGACCGGTATGGTTCAAACCGGTGTCTTGAATACCTCCGATCAAAGTTCAGTTGACCTTGATTTTGGGCCGTAAGAGATGTCAGTATATTTACCTGTTCATCTTCTACACAAATCTTCGACATATACTGATTGTGAACATCTTCCCACGTCGTTACCTAGAACTCTAGTAGATTTTTCTTGAGTTTTCGTGAAGCATCCGAACTCAGAGGGTTGGGACCCATGGTGAAAGCCTCAGTTGCCCATTCATCCGGAACCACGGGCGGCAACATCATTTCCTTCTGGAACCGGGTGACAAAGTCACGGAGCAACTCGGTCTACCCTTGCGTTATGCGGAAGATGTCTTCCTTTCGCATTCGTACCTTTCGGGTTCCAGCATGTGCTTTGATAAACATATCTGCAAGCATAGCAAATGAATCAATAGGGTGTTCAGGCAAAAAAGAATATCAAGTTAAAGCCCCTTTAGACAATGTCTCGCCGAATTTCTTAATCAAGACCGATTCTATCTCATTCGATTTCAGGTCATTTCCCTTGACATCCATGGTGTAGGCCGTTATTTGCTCCTGCGGATTCGTCGTCCCGTTATACCTGGGGATGTTCGACATCTTGAACCTCTTTGGGATCAACTCCGACACGGCTTCAGGCTTATATGCCCGCTGGCTGTATCTCTTTGCATCTGGGCCCTCCACGACTGGTGGAGCCCTCGGTATTTGATCTATACGGGCTTGCAACTCCTTCACGTTCTTTTCTGCTTCCTTAGCGCTTTTGTTCATCTTATTAGTTATGTCTTTTATAAATTGCAAGACTTGTGTCCGGAAAGGATCATCTCGGATGGAATCGCTCCCGGACGCGTCTTCATTCCCAACAGTCCTTCCCTCCATTCGGTCTCCACTGGGTGTATTATTTCCGACAGTCAGTGTCGGAGGAGCCCCCTCGAGCCATCTGACTCCGAAGTTTAGATTGCTAGAAAGTGCTGAGATAGCTTGTCACATGAATTTCATCTCCTCCACATTGACCGATACTGCTCCCTCATGATCCGCATTGCTTCTTAGGAGGTTTCGTCAGTAGGTGTTATTTCCTCTATAACCCGTTGATTCAGACCGTTTTTCAGAACAGTTGCTCCATTGTTGTTCCCGGTAGTGAGATGAGTTTGGTTATCAGCAGCGTTTGTCATATCTGAATTATATGTTCTAACAAAAAAGACTTAAGAGAATTAATATAATAAAGTGGGTCACAATAATACTACAATTGTCCTGACCCCACGGTGGGTGCCAAACTGTTTACACGAAAAATTGTTACAGTTGAATTTGTGTACGTGGTCAAGGACACGTGGATCAATATGACCGAATAATAAGATAATATGTAAAATTAAGCAAGATGCTTATAAAGAAAGCTAAAGGAATTTAAAGCAATAGCTTGAGCCTTGGAGAAGCTTTTGAGCTAGAGTCTTCAGGCAAGCGAACAATCAGATCTTTGCTTAGTTGAACAATAACAATTAGAAGCTAAGAGCAAAATAAGAGCAAGGTAATTCTTGTATATATTTTCAGATGATTAATGAGATGAGCACATCTATTTATGCTAGAGCTATGGGGTGCATGATCCACAAATCATGCCCTCTTCATTACCAATATTAATGCCAAAGGTAATAAAAGGTAATAAAGAGATTTAATGCTATGACAATGAATGGAAATGAAGGGTAATAATTCACATTTAAGTCCGGAGGAAGACTTAGGATTTCTTATAACGGTTACACATTGAATGACTGTTACACCTCGTCTTTCGCATACGTTAAAGTTTCGTCTTAAGTCTTTTGTCGTAGGCTTGTATTAAGAATCATTTGGGATGTTTTGTATGAGGATTATGGGCGCATCTCGGAGTTATATAAGTCCTTAAACATGTTTGAACAAGAGTACGAAGGTTAGACGTCAAACAGATCGAAAAGAATACGTTTCGTCAAAAAATTTGACTGAGACCATTTCACGGCCACTTCCACGGACCGATAATAATTTCACGGGCCGTGAAAGTGGTGGTTGGCCACCGTGGAATGGGTGGCAGAGGAATTTCTCACTGAAAGTGTTTCACGGTCACTTCCATGGACCGTGAAATAGAGGCGGTGGAAAATTTTCCCTTTTGTTATAAATTAATTGGCACGACTCAGGGCTCATATTTTCCACAAAAAAAGATCCCTATTGACCCTCTAAGCTCTCCCAATCATCCCAAACAATTGCAAGAGAAGATCAAGCTCTAAATCCGCAACTAGTTCATAGAAGGTGATTGTTCTTGCTTCTACTTGATGTCGTAGTGAATTTGGTCTTGAAGTAAGTTATGTGGGTTGAAGTTCTTCAAGTTATAAGGTATGTTTTTTATCCTATTTCTTATGTTGAGTTTATTTGGAGGTTTAATAAGTCTTAAAAGTGAGAAGAGTCATGGTAGAAAGATCATAAGGTGTTGTATTGAAGTTATTGACCATGGACTGAATTTGGAAGGAAGTTTGGGACTGATTTGAGTATTGTTGATGTTGTTATTGATATTTTGGGAGTTGTTATGGAATTTGGTGAAAGTAGATGGTATAGGGGAAATGTTGTCCAAATTCTATTAGCTCACCTATTAGTTTAACTTGACCTTATAAGTGTTTCAACAACTTAACCTTAGTGTGAATCATCTTGAATGTAGATTTGCAAGCTCGGGAAGATAGACGTTGAGTGATTAAGTGGACGACGAGGTATGTTAAGGCTGTCCCTTTCCTTTTTTGGCATGATCCTTATGAACAAGATATATTCGAAACATTAATCCATAATGATTCTATTCTTAGAATTAGGGATGATCCATTTGATTCATGTTCCATAATGTTACCTTCAGAAAATCTGCCTTTAGATCCATTATGATCTCTAGAGTTACTTGTACTCTTATCATGTTTATGCATTGCATTTCATTTATATATACGCACTACCACCTGATCAGCTGGTCATATAATGATAACGATAATGATGATGACGATGCCCACAGAGGCCGATACGATACGATGGGATGCCCGAGGCTTCGGAAAAAGCGCATACGCATATATATATATATATATATATATATATATATATATATATATGACCTCATGCATTCATGGCCGTATTTATGTACATCATTGACTCGCGAGAGCGGGTTC